>NC_041384.1:81397830-81415915 GCF_002162155.2 Triticum dicoccoides
TAAGTATGAAAAAATCCTACCGAGTGGTGAGCAAACCTCCCACTCAGGGGCTTAGCTGCAGTCCAGTACTCGCCTAAGTTGAAAAAATCCTACCGAGTGGTGAGAAAACCTTCCACTCGAGGGCTTAGCTGTAGTCCAGTACTCGCCTAAGTATGAAAAAATCCTACCGAGTGGTGAGCAACCCTCCCACTCGGGGTCTTAGCTGCAGTCCAGTACTCGCCTAAGTTTAAAAAATCCTACCGAGTAGTGAGCAACCCTTCCACTCGGAGGCTTAGCTGTAGTCCAGTACTCGCCTAAGTTTAAAAAAATCCCACCGAGTGGAGAGCAATCCTCCCACTCGGGGGACTTAGCTGCAGTCCAGTACTTGCCTAAGTTTGAAACACATCCCTATACGCAAGGACGACAAGGTGCAGGTCGACTGCAACCTTCTCCTTCGGAGCTATGCTACAAGTACAACGTGCGCTCCATCCCTATCCGCAAGGATGACGAGGTGCAGGTCGACTGCAACCTTCTCCTTCGGAGCCATGCCACAAGTACAACGCGCGCTCCATCCCTATCCGCAAGGACGACGAGGTGTAGGTCGACTGCAACCTTCTCCTTCGGAGCTACGCCACAAGTACAACGTGCGCTCCATCCCTATCCGCAAGGACGACGAGGTGCATCTCGACTGCGACCTTCTCCTTCGGAGCTACGCCACAAGTACAACATGCACTCCATCTGTCGGTGGGAAACGACACCTATGGGATCATGAGAATCCCTTTCTGCGGTTGCGGGGCGCGGGGGTCGTGAGAAGAGCGGATCGAGCAGGCAGTACACGATTCCTTTACCCAGGTTCGGGCCGCGAAGATGCGTAAAACCCTACTCCTGCTTTGGTGGATTATATGTTTGTGTTCTTCAGCTAGCTATGGGGCGTGAGGAGCTCCAAAAGGCCGAATCCTCTTCCTGGTCGCCTGGGGCCTCCTTTTATAGGGAAAGGGGCTGCCACAGTGGCACACAGGAGGTGGAAAGGGTACAGTGATGCGAGGTTATCCCTCGCATTACATGACAAGGTGCATTTAATGCGCCTTGCTTAGGTGTCCTTGCTTTATCGGGGGCGGGGGAGAGCCCTGTCTCGTCCGTCGCCGCTCTCTCCCGCATCGACACGCGCCCTGGCCAGCGGTCCCTGCGATGCCATGTAGGCGGGCAGGCAGCTGAGGTGGCGCAGCGGTGGGTCTCCACGAGGATCTGCATGCCGCCACGCAGGTGCCTGCCCAGCTGGTTAGGTCGGCAGCTGCATGTGAACGGTGGTGGAGGTGTGACTGGCGCGGGTCCGATGGTGGCCATGCGGGTGTCCTTGGCAAGGGCCTTGCCGCGGCCCCGACAAGGGTCTTGTCGGGGTCCCGACAAGGGTCTTGCCGTGGTGCCTGCTGTCATCCCTGGCAAGGCTCTTGCCGGGGGCCTTGTGGTTTTCCTTGGCTGGGATCCCGCCAAGGACCATCATCTTCTAGAGTGTGCATCTGATCTTGAATGTCTTCACAAAGATCTGCATACCACCACGGGGATGCCTCCCGAATCCTTGCCCCATGGGGGCAGTGGACTCAAGGGTGACCCGCTCCGTAGGTGTGGGGCGAGCTGCCACGGCAAGGGTCTTGCCGGGGGGGCCCGCTTCGTCCCCTTTGCTCTTTGTGGTCTTGGTCTTGGCGTCGTTCTGCTCTTCTTTGGCTTCGGCATCACCTTGGTTCTACCTCCCTTGTCGGGCTCGGTGCGGCGGCGGCCGTGGCTCAGACTGCCCGTGCACAGTCATAGGGTTACAAAAAGTGTACCCCTATTTTTGTACACCGACAGGAGCACTCGGGCCTGGGCCACACATGAGCGCTACGCGTTGTTGGGCCAGGCCCAAGAACGGTGCGCGGGCAGGCAGGGCGGTTTTTACCGCGGTAAGTTTCTTCGCGCGCTGCGCCTCCCATGCTTCCCGCGCGTGGCGCGGCGTGGGGAGGCGGGCGTGACGTGGGCGGCATGCGTGAGGCTGGCCTCAGCACGCATGCGTCACGTCGTAGAGAAAAAGGGGGCGGGGAGAAGTCACCTCACCCATCGCTTTGGTCCTGCACGTTCGCCACGCGGCGCTCATGCGCCTGGGGTGGCAGTTGGTGGAGGCGGGAAGCCGGGCCGTCGCGGGCTGGGGCGGCGGATCGGCCCCGGTCTCCTGCGCCATTCACGTCCTTATTGGTGGAACGGGGCGGTCGAGCCCCCACCCTGCTCCTTTATAAAGAGCGAGGGGGGTCGGTGCCCTGCATTCCTCCATCTCACTTCTTCAGCTTCTGCTCCCCTCCCTCTCATTCGCCATGGAGAAAGGGAACCCTGGTCCTTCGACGGTGGCGACGAGGGTCGCCGCTCGACAATGCGTCCCTCCTCCTCCTGCTGCACCTGCGGTGGCAGAGCCAGCCACGAGGGGAAGGGGGAGAGGGCGAGGCCGTGGGCGAGGCCGAGGCGCTCGGGGAAGAGGAGGACGGGGCGGCACGCCGGCTTCGCCTCCGCCAGCAGTTCCTCTCCCCATGGAGGGCCACATTGGGGACGACCCTTGTGAGTTCTTCGTCAGGCTGCGGCGGCCGCCTCGCCGTCGTCTTCGTCTCCCGATTCCATTCGCGAGCGAGATGGAGCTGGACCTGCCTGAGACACTGAGGCTGCACATGAGGGGCTGTGGAATAAGCGGTACGCGAGTCCGCGTTGACTTCCCAGCCCCTAATGTGATGTATCTTGGTCGAGGGTGGAAGACGTTCGCCCGTATCCACCGCCTGACGGGGGGGCTCACCCTCCATTTTAAGCTGATGGAGGGCGGTCTCCTCTCCGTCAAGGTCTTCGGGTGCTTCGGGACTCGGGCAAGGTGCTGCGTGGAGAGCTCTTCCAATAGCGAAGACTCCTCCTCGAGCGGGAGTGACGAGGAGGACAGCGGCAGCGACGACGAGGGTAGCGGGCGGCAGGATGACGGGTCCGACTAGGTGTCGGGCGCCGCTCCGTGCGGCACCGGCGACCCCATCATCCGTGTCGCCGGCTCCTTGAACTTCTCGGGGTTGTCTCCTTGGGTGGCTGGCGTTGGGAGGCTGCGGAAGAGGAAGAGGGCAGGCGGCAAGGCCGTCAACTCGGAGTACGTGGGAACGACGCCTTCGACGTGTGCTGACGTCCTGCTGCCTCGTCTTCGAGCTCTGCCTCCGGCGCTGCCATCACCATCCAGCCTTTGGACGACCACCGAGATGTTCTCTTGGTGTCTTCTACCACCTGTAGCTCGTCTAGGCGCCCCTTTTGCCCTTTTCGCCTCCTTGACCTGCCTCCTGAAGAGAGGGACAAGAAAGGGATTACGGGCACCTTATCTCTTTTTAGTTTGTAAGCCTTCGGGCCTTAGCTGAATTTAAAGCTTGCAATCCCATCATTCATGTTTTTCATTCTCCATGAACTGTACCTGAGTGGAATGTTTTTAATGAAAAGGGGGATGCTTGCCGGGTCACTTGTCTTGCGGGTGGAACCCACGTCAAGGGGCAAACCCTTGATATCTTTAAGATAGACACTTCCTTGCCCGGCAGCAGGCCCTGCCGTCTTCCCACGTCGCTCGACCTTTCTCACGCTTTCGGCGGAGGCAGGGATGAGGCGGGTTCAGGCTCCTCGTTTCATCCCTTTGCTGCCGCGACTACTACCGAACCTGGCCCCAGGAACGAGCCCTAGGGCCTAGAGTTAGGGGAGCACGGTAGCTTTAGGAAGAAACGAGGTTTCGCATACCTCAGTCCATAAGAGAATGCATGATAAGGGATGAAGAACTTATCTGAAGCTGCAGCCCCCGGCAACTCTGGTTCGCCGTGGGTGAATCTTTGTACTTGCAGCCCCCAGCAACACTGGCTTGCCGGGGTCCAGATGCTGGTCCGTCCCTCTTCTTCTTTTTTTTATCCTCAAGTGATCCGGCAAGGATATCCGAGCCCTGCGAACCAAGGGAGACAAAAGAACGGCAAAGAGACGCACACTCGACCTCTAAGCTAGGGGTTAGCCGCCGGTAAGCACTATCAACCCTAACCAAGGACGAGACTCGATCTAGCATGCATGCTATAACTTAGGGCGCCAACGCTTCATTTATGCTCAGGGTCTGCGCCTGGCTTTGTACAAAGGGTTACATGCATCATCGGCAATGCTTGTACAAAAGGTGGCTTGCCGGGAGGCCCAACAAGCCGTGCCTTATGGGTAAAACTTGCGAAGATGCTCGATGTTCCAGGAGTTGCTCACCGACGGCATCTTCGGTCTCCAGGCGGACTGCGCCAGGCCTGGTGACTCGTATTACCCGATAAGGGCCTTCCCACTTCGGCGTCAACTTGTTGGAATTCTTGGCCGATTGAACGCGCCGAAGAACAAGGTCACCTTCCTCAAGGCTCCGGGCATGAACCTTGCGGCTATGGTAGCGGCGCAAGGCTTTCTGGTAGTGTGCTGCTCTCACAGCCGCCCGAAGACAATCTTCCTCAAGGAGCAGTGCGTCGTCTTGCCGCAGTTGCTCTTGCTCAAGCTCATCATAAGCGAGCACTCGAGGTGACCCGTATATGAGTTCAGTGGGGATAACTGCTTCTGCCCCGTATACCAGGGCAAAGGGTGTCTGGCCGGTGGCTCGATTTGGTGTCGTCCTGATTGACCAAAGAACCATCGGCAACTCATCAATCCAGCGCCTTCCGCTCTTGTGCAGTCTGTCAAAGGTCTTGGTCCTTAAGCCTTGCAACACTTCAGCATTTGCCCTCTCAGCTTGCCCGTTGCTTCGCGGGTGAGCGACGGAAGCGAAACAGACTTTCCTGCCGAGGTCCTGAGTATATTGCATGAAGGTGCGGCTTGTGAACTGCGTACCATTGTCGGTGATGATCCGGTTGGGTACACCGTAATGGCACACTAGCCCCTTGAAGAACTTGACGGCTGACTGAGCTGTGACCTTCCTCACTGCCTCCACTTCTGGCCACTTTGTGAACTTGTTGATGGCTACGTACAAGTACTCAAAGCCCCCGACAGCGTGGGGGAAAGGGCCCAGTATGTCGAGCCCCCAGACCGAGAAGGGCCAGGAGAGAGGAATGGTTTGAAGGGCTTGAGCTGGTTGATGAAGCTTTCTTGAATGGAACTGACACGCCTCACACCTGGTGACGAGTGTCGTTGCATCTTGGAGGGCGATGTGCCAGAAGAAACCCTGCCGGAACGCCTTGCCGGCAAGGGCTCTCGACCCAATGTGGGATCCACATATGCCTCCATGTATCTCTGCCAACAGCTCCAGTCCTTCCTCTCGAGGGATGCACTTCAATTTCACATTGTTCGGTCTCTTCCTGTACAGAACATCATCGACGAACTGGTACATGGCAGAGCGACGGGCTACTTTTTCCGCTTCTTCCTGCTCCTCAGGAAGCTCCCCTGTCTGGAGGAATCGGACGGTATGTTGTGCCCACGCTGGAGCCTGAGGCTCGACGACGAGGACTAAAGGCATTTCCTCCGCTATAGGGGCGGCCGTCTCGACGGCAAGAGCTTGGCGTCCTACCGGAGCTAGCCGTCCCGTAGCGGGTTCAGTGTCCTCGGCAGCATCCTTGCCGGCGGCTTCGGGGAGCTCGGCGGGAAAGTACTTGCCGGGTCCTGATTTCCTTCTCTTGTTCTGCTCCGTTGATGGATCAACGGATGGCTGAGTTAGCTGAAGCACAAAGGTACCTGGTTCCACAGGTAGCTTGAGGGCAGTGCGCTTCGACAGGTAATCGGCGATATCATTCTCCGTTCGGGGAACGTATTCAGCCTGGATACCGTCGAAACGCTCTTCCAACTTTCTCACTTCATCAACGTAGGCCTTCATCAACGGGCTCTGGTAATCCTTATTGACTTGCTTGATGACGAGCTGCGAGTCGCCCCTGACGATGAGCTTTTTGATTCCGAGGTCCGCCGCGATCCTAAGACCGGCAAGTAGCCCTTCGTATTCCGCTGTGTTGTTTGTTGATGCCTCCCTGGGGAAGTGCATCTGGACCACGTACTTGAGGTGCTCTCTGGTGGGGGCGACGAGCAGTACGCCAGCCCCGACACCCTGGAGGGAGAAAGCCCCATCAAAGTACATAATCCAATCGCAACTTGCCTCCTTGCCGGGGAGAGCAGTCTCTTGGGCTTCTTCGTCAGGTGTGGTGGTCCATTCTGCAATGAACTCCGCCAGGACTCGACTCTAGATCGTTGAAGTACTTTCAAACTTGAGGCCAAAGCTGGACAGCTCTAGTGCCCATTCCACAATCCTCCCCGTCGCATCTGGGTTGTGCAATATCCGCTGCAGAGGGAGGCGAGTGACGACAGTGATCTCGTGTGCCTGGAAGTAGTGACGCAGCTTCCTCGAGGCCATGAGGAGGCCGAAGAGCAGTTTCTGCACACCGGAGTACCTCGACCTAGCCCCCTGCAAGAGGGAGCTAATGAAGTAGGCCGAGCGCTGCATCACTTTCTTCTTTGGCGGCACCTCGACCAACTGTGTCGCCTCCGCACTGGTGGCGTCGGGCTCTGTTGCAGCCATTACCTCGTCGTCGACCTCCCTCTGCGCCACTAGTGTGGCGTTGACCACCTGGTTCGTTGCCGCTAAGTATAGCAGCAACGGCTCATGGGGCCTGGGCGCAACTAGTGTTGGTGCGGAGGAGAGGTACTTCTTCAGATCTTGCAGTGCCGCTTCAGCTTCTGGTGTCCACTCCATCGGGCCCGCCTTTTTCAGGATCTTGAAAAAGGGAAGGGCGCGCTCGACGGACTTGGGTATGAACCTGCCCAAGGCAGCGACGCAACCAGCGAGCCAGCGTACATCCTTGATCCGCTTGGGTGCTTCAATCTGCTCTATAGCTTTGATCTTGTCTGGGTTGGCCTCTATCCCCCGCTGCGACACAAAGAACCCGAGAAGCTTGCCGGACGGGACGCCAAAGACGCACTTCTCAGGGTTCAGCTTGAGGTTGATCTTGCGCAGATTTGCAAATGTCTCCCGCAAATCTGATATGAGGGTGGCCCTGTCCTTCGTTTTGACCACTATGTCGTCCATATAAGCCTCCATATTTCTATGGAGCTGGGGCTCAAAACCAATCTGGACCGCCCTCGCAAATGTCGATCCAGCACTCTTCAACCCGAAAGGCATCCGTATGAAACAATACGTACCACATGGGGTGACGAATGTTGTTTTCTCTTCGTCTTCTTTCGTCATGAAGATCTGGTGGTAGCCGGAGTAGGCATCGAGGAATGACAACAGATCACACCCAACCGTGGAGTCAACAATCTGGTCGATGCGCGGCAACGGGAAGGGGTCTTTAGGACAAGCCTTATTGATATCTGTGTAATCAATACACAGCCTCCACTTCCCATTTGCCTTGCGCACTACGACCGGATTGGCCAACCACGTCGGATGGAGCACTCCTCTTACCAAACCCGCTGCCTCCAGTTTCTGGATTTCTTCTGTGATAAACTCTTGTCGTTCCAAAGCTTGCTTTCTGACCTTCTGCTTGATGGGCCACGCATGAGGACAGACAACAAGGTGGTGCTCAATCACCTCCCTGGGAACGCCGGGGATGTCGGACGCTTGCCATGCAAACACATCGACATTCGCCCGCAGGAAGGTGACGAGCGCGTCTTCCTATTTGTCGTCAAGGGTGGAGCTTATGGTGAAAGCTCCTCCCATGCTGTCCTTGTTGACGGAAACCTTCTTGGTTCCCGGCGGCATGGCCCTGGACCTCTTGCTTCCGCCGGTGGAGCTCTCTGGCACGTCCTCGACGGCAGCGCTACACTCCAAGGAGGTGCGCTTGCCGGAGTGGGTGTTCGAGGTCTCACCGGCCTTCTTCTTCTTCCCCCCCCCCTGGGTCTCGGCAGCAGGAGCGGGTGCCCCAGCGGCGGCAGCTGCTGCGACCGCTTGCTGGTACACTTGATCAGCGCAAATCAGCGCATCCTTCATGTCGGAGGGGATGGTGATGACCGTCATGGGCCCTGGCATCTTCAGGGTATTGTAGGCGTAGTGCGACGCCGCCATGAACTTGGCCAGCGCTGGGCGGCCAAGGATCCCGTTGTAAGGCAAGGGGATCTTGGCAACATCAAACACAACCCTCTCCGTCCTGAAGTTCAGGTCGCTCCCGAAAGTTACGGGCAACGTGACCTTTCCCTTGGGTTGGCTTCTCCCTGGGCTGACCCCTTGAAACGTGCTCGTTTCTTCGAGGTCTCCATCAGGGATCTGCAGCTTCTTGGCCACGGCAGGCGAGATCAAGTTCAGACCGTCCCCGCCATCTACTAACATTTTTGTCACCTTGAGGTTGCGCATTGTTGGTGAAACCAACAACAGCAAGCACCCGACCGCAGTAGTGCGATCAGGGTGATCCTCAGAGTCAAAAATGATAGGTGTGCTGGACCACTTCAGCGGCCTCTGGGCATCAAACGACGGCTCTGCTGCTGTAATTTCTCGCGCCCACTGTTTAAGCCGGCCCCGAGAGGCATGCAGCAAAGCGCCACCGTCAACGCACATGGCCTCTGTAGCTTTCTGAAACTCTTGGTCGCCGGACTCGTCGTCCTCTTCGTGATCATCATCTTCTGGCTTTCTGTCACAGCCCCGAGCGGGCCTCTCTTGTTGCTTATCCTTGCCACGACGGCCTGCCTGGCCGTCGCGTTTCTTGCCGGATCCTTTAGCACCGTCTTGGCCCTTCTCCTTGTCCCGCCTCTCGTATTCATCCCTCTGCTTCTCAGCGAGGAGCTCAACCTGCCGGCAGTCTTGGAGAGCATGGCCTTTGGTGCGATGGATCTTGTAGTATCGCTTGTCAGAGTTGCCTGGCTTCTCGGCAGCCGCCAAGGCCTGGCAGGCGACACATCCGGCAATTTCCTTGCCGGGGTCACCTGCCTTGGTCTTCTTGGTGGAGCCGGTGTCGTCAGACCCCTCGACGGCAAGCACAACTTTCCCTTTGCGCTTCTTGTTGCGGCGCCGGCCTTTCTTCGCCGGGGCGGCGATGTCCTCTTCAGAGGAGTCGGTTTCCACGCCGGCATCTTCGCCGGGGTACTTCCTCCGCTCTTCAGCCCGGGCACATTTGTCTGCGAGAACATAGAGCTCCGCGACATCTTTCACCTTGTTCATCGCCAGCTCTTCGCGCATCTTGCGGTTCCGAACGTTCTGATGGAACGCGCTGATGATGGCGGCGGGGTGAACATCCGGAATATTGTACTGTACCCGGCTGAACCTCTGTATGTACTTGCGGAGACTCTCGCCTCCCTTCTGGGGAATGACGTGGAGATCACTCGCTTGGCCATGAGCTTGGTGACCGCCAGTGAAGGCGCCCACGAATTCATGGCACAAATCCGACCAGGAGGAGATGGAGTCTACCGGAAAGTGCATCAACCATGACATGGCGTTGGGTTTAAGAGCCAACGGGAAGTAATTTGCAAGCACCTTATCGTCACGAGCTCTGGCAGCCTGCATCGCGATGGTGTAGATGCTGAGGAACTCGGATGGGTGGGTCTTGCCGCCATACTTCTCGCCCACGTCAGGTTTGAAAGTGCGGTGAGTGGGCCACTGGAACTGCCACAGCTCACGGGTAAAAGCCGGGCAGCCTACCTCGTAAGGCAGGCCCCCAGGGCTCTCCGGTGCCGGGTGGTCCACAACAGGCCCCGCTCGCCTATCTCACTGGTGGCGCGCTCCGCACCGGCGCTCGATGGTGGTCCGAGCGTCTTCATGTTCCCGATCCCGAAGGACCTAGCGTTGGTCCTGGTGGGTCCGCGGGTCGGACGACGTTATGGAGATTTCGTCGCCCGCAACGTCGCGACGGGCAGGTGTCCATGGCACCGGGCGAGGAGGAGGCGAGTGCACCGTGGTCGCGGCGCCGCCAGCCTTCCTGCCACTGGTACGCGGGACTCCGTCGGAACATCGACCCGGGGGCTCCGTCGGGGTCGGCTCATCTTTGTTGGCCACCGCAACAAGGCTTCGGATGGTGGCTCTCCATTCGTCGAGTTTCCCCGTAGTGGGAGGAAAGTCGAGGAGCAACTGCGCGCGCGCCAGGGCTTCCGCCGGCGTCGGTGGCAGCGAAACCTGCACGGATCGCGACGCGCTTCGACTTCTGACCATGTCAGAAGGAGCTCTACCACGACCGCGCGGTCGCACGCCATCTTCACCAGCGCCTTGGCGAGCGGGCAGGTCTTCTACATCCCGGGAGTGGCGCTCGGGGCTTTTCCCGCGGCGACGCCCGGGGCCTTCGGGGTGATCACGCCGCTCGTCGCGCGCCGCTTGAGAGGAACACGCCGTCGACGCTGGAGTGGGAGTCCTGGAGGCCCTCGCGCCGCCAACGGGCGGGGCAGCAGCGACCTCGGAAGGTCCCGCGCCACCTGCGGAGGGCCCGGCTCCGTCTTTGGATTTGGCGGCGTGCGGCCCGTTACCGGGCGCACGAACATCGCCGCCTCCCAAGCTCCGACTGCTGGGACGGTGTTGGTGTTCGCGAACAGCGCCCTGGGTCCTTTCTGCGACCGGTCCGCTGCTCGCCCGCGTCGGGACGGGATGCCCGGCGTCCGACGGGCCAACCGCCACCGTCGTCTTCTTCTTGGGTGCCATGACGATGAAGAAGCGTCGAACTAACTGCTAAAGCCGATTCTCACAACTACGCAGCCCCTACCTGGCGCGCCAAAGATGTTGGTGGGAAACGACACCTATGGGATCACGAGAATCCCTTTCTGCGGTTGCGGGGCGCGGGGGTTGTGAGAAGAGCGGATCGAGCAGGCAGTACACGATTCCTTTACCCAGGTTCGGGTCGCGAAGATGCGTAAAACCCTACTCCTGCTTTGGTGGATTATATGTTTGTGTTCTTCAGGTAGCTATGGGGTGTGAGGAGATCCAAAAAGCCGAATCCTCTTCCTGATCGCCTGGGGCCTCCTTTTATAGGGAAGGGGTTGCCACAGTGGCACACAGGAGGTGAAAAGGGTACAATGATGCGAGGTTATCCCTCGCATTACATGACAAGGTGCATTTAATGCGCCTTGCTTAGGTGTCCTTGCTTTATCGGGGGCGGGGGAGAGACCTGTCTCATCTGTCGCCGCTCTCTCCCGCGTCGACACGCGCCCTGGCCAGCGGTGCCTGCGATGCCATGTAGGCGGGCAGGCAGCTGAGGTGGCGCAGCGGTGGGTCTCCACGAGGATCTGCATGCCGCCACGCAGGTGCCTGCCCAGCTGGTTGGGTCGGCAGCTGCATGCGAACGATGGTGGAGGTGTGACTGGCGCGGGTCCGATGGTGGCCCTGCGGGTGTCCTTGGCAAGGGCCTTGCCGCGGCCCCGGCAAGGGTCTTGTCGGGGTCCCGACAAGGGTCTTGCCGTGGTGCCTACTGTCATCCCCGACAAGGCTCTTGCCGGGGGCCTTGTGGTTTTCCTTGGCTGGGATCCCGCCAAGGACCATCATCTTCTAGAGTGTGCATCTGATCTTGAATGTCTTCACAAAGATCTGCATACCACCACGGGGATGCCTCCCGAATCCTTGCCCCATGGGGGCAGTGGACTCAAGGGTGACCCGCTCCGTAGGTGTGGGGCGAGCTGCCACGGCAAGGGTCTTGCCGGGTTGGCACAAACCGCCTCCCGGCAAGGATCTTGCCCGGGGGCCCGCTTCGTCCCCTTTGCTCTTTGTGGTCTTGGTCTTGGCGTCGTTCTGCTCTTCTTTGGCTTCGGCCTCACCTTGGTTCTACCTCCCTTGCCAGGCTCGGTGCGGCGGCGCCCGTGGCTCAGACTGCCCGTGCACAGTCATAGGGGTACAAAAAGTGTACCCCTCTTTTGGTACACCGACACCATCCCTATCTGCAAGGACGATGAGGTGCAGGTCGACTGCAACCTTCTCCTTCGGAGCTACGCCACAAATACGACGTGCGCTCCATCCTTGTCCGCAAGGACGACGAGGTGCAGGTCGATTCAAATCTTCACCTCAGGGTTGCATCTCAAACACAAAGGTCATTCCAAGCGAAGAACAAATTCCAAAAGCAGTCGCAAGCGTATCCTGAGATAAATCAAGTTTAGACGAACCCTAAAGGTTCAAGACCATGGATCAAAGTACTCGGACGTTCAACCCGAAGGAGTTTAACGATTACAAAAATCACTCGGCATCCCGAGGCAAATTTAAGGTGGAGCATAAAAGTTTGTTCAATCCGCAGGAGGAGGGCTGGCAGGCCCGACGAACTCGTCCAAGTCAATGCCATCGGCAATCCGAGTGGCGGTAGCAATGAAAGTCTCCATAAAGGATTGGAAGCCATGCCTCTTGGTGTTGGCAACCTTGATCGCTGCCAGCTTCTCTTCTCGAGCTTCCTTGCGATGGACGCGAACCAAGGACAGAGCCACGTTAGCACCGCACCGGGCAGAAGACTTCTTCCACTCCTGCACTCGACCGGGGATTTCGTTAAGTCGAGTCATCAGAGACTCGAGGTCATTCTGGAGCGTTGCCCTTGGCCAGAGTGTTGTGTCGATCCGCGATGTTGCGACCTTCAGTCGAGCAAGATAGTCAACGACGCCGTCGATGCGAGTTTCCAGTCGGAGCACATTCATGGCAGCTTCATCTTTCACCGGAGAGTTGATGGGGTCCAAGCTTGGTTCAATTCGCCCGGTCTCCTCCTCGAAGTCCCTGCAAAACTCTGCACGCACAATCCGAGGGTGAGTCAATAGTTG
Source organism: Triticum dicoccoides (assembly GCF_002162155.2). Classification (NCBI taxonomy): domain Eukaryota; kingdom Viridiplantae; phylum Streptophyta; class Magnoliopsida; order Poales; family Poaceae; genus Triticum; species Triticum dicoccoides. Next base: position 81,410,461 of record NC_041384.1, read on the forward strand.
TATCTGAGTCGACGAGGACAAACCAGTCAGAACAGAGAATTTACCTTCAAGCTTGACGAACAACTTCTTAGCAAGGCTCCTCAGATAACTCTCCAGATCGTTCCTCCTACGGGCAATGCCTTCCATCTTCTCGTTCAGATTGACCTTGTCCTTCTTCAAGCGAGTTACTTCCTTGTTGGCTTCGTCCAGAGCAGATTTTATCTTGGCGTTTTCCTCCTCCAATGTGCCGACTGAAGCCAGCTTCTGTTCAGCCAGAGCGGTTTTCTCATCAGCCTTTTTCTGCGCGGCAGCCAGATCTTGATCCTTTTTCGCCAGGGCCTGGTTCAGTTTCTATGAAAATAAATAAAGCTTGATTCAGAAAAAGCAGAATGAAATCTAGACCAAGGATAAACCAGTCGACGAGTCTTTCTTACCAGTGGCGTCATCCTTGGCTTTCTGCAGCTCTGTCTTGGCCAACTCCAGATCAAGGTTGAGCTGAATCTGCTGCTTCTCCAGGTCAGCAAAGCGAGCTCCAAGATCACAAGATTTTTGCAACCAAAGAACAGGTCAGCCGATCGGGGAAAGGATTGGTTATTTCGGAGAAGTGAAAGGATAAAGACAACAAATTCTAAGACTACTATCGAATCAAACATTGAACAGTAGTCTCGGGGACTACACCCGGTGGGTGCACTTAGCGTGCCCCCACTAGTTTAGTTTACACTCGGCAAGGCCTTTCCAAGCACGAGTGCAAAAAAAAGAAGAGAAAGCAACAAACAGAGTCTTTAGACCATAGTCGACTGCCAGCAGTCGACCACGATCTTGGGGACTACACCCAGCGGGTGCACTCAGCGTGCCCCCACTGGTTCAGGTTCCACTCGACGTGATCCGACCAGACCGAGTGAAGAAATTCAAAATCCAAGACTACGATCGACTGCCCGTAGTCCATCATAGTCTCGGGGACTACACCCAGTGGGTGCACTCAGCGTGCCCCCACTAGTCCGGAAATTCAATCGACGACAACATCAAATTCAGCTCAAAGTACGAATTGGCTCAAGGGACAAATCGAAACACCCACTGGGTGTACAGATGCAAAGATCCTTGGAAAGGGAGTTTTTAGGTACCATATCCTAAACAGAACAAGTCAAGAGAGTCAATCGACAATCTGCTAACCTGAACGTTGCTCTAGAGAGCGGAGCTGGCATCATAAGCAGCCTGGCTGGCATCACGCACCATCTTCATCTTCTCCATCATAATACCCGCCTGGCGTATAGCTTCTTTGGCGGCGCTCACTTCGTCTTCTGGGACGTTATGTGTAGCAAAAGCTGAAGGTGGATTGGCAGGAGCATGTGCAGCTGACGTAGAAGGTCGAGCACTCGATAGCGGTACGGTGAAGGAGACAGAAGCCGGATTGACATTGTCGGTGTCCTGAACTGCTGGTCCCGCCACCGGCGTCGACTGAGGCGTCTTGCCAGCGGACGTTTTCCTGTTTCTCCTTCCCAAGGGCCTCTGCGGCTCATCCTCGTCATCATCGGGAAGGTCAATGACATTTGGAGCTGCAAAAAGAACAGTCACCAAAATTTCACCGCCCGATTGGATATATCATGGTTCAGTCGACCAAAGGAAGACAGAATAACGAAGATTGTACCCAGATTGGAGGCGACTGCATCTTCCATCTCCTCGTCCTCGTTTTTATAAGCTGAAGTCCCAGAGGTAGCGGAACTTCCAGTTTCAAGATTCATTCGGTCAAACCAAAGGAAAGATAAACAGCACAGAACGTCGAGTAAAAGCGAAAGAAAAACACTCACGCAGAAGCAACAGGAATGTCAATCTTGATTTTTGGCAGCGCCTTCCGAGGCTTCTGCACTACAACCTTGGACTGCTTTGGGGCCTTCTCAGTTGGTGCCGGAGAGGACGTTCGAGGATGCTTCAACGACTGCCCAGTCTGAACGATCGCCTTGTCACGAGCACTCGTCGGGTCTTGGCCAAGCTTGGATCGCCTTTCCCTGCGAGGAGGCGAGTCGACCTCTTCCCCATCACTCGAGTCGTCACTCTCCTCGTTCCCCTCTCCGTCAGAGTGCCACTCGCCACTTTCACCTCCGCTTGCCTCCCCCTCCGGATTCTGCTCCTGCTCTCCGTTGGGCATCGAGTACATTTCGGTAAGGGCCTGGAGGAAAACAAGCAGAGCAAAGTCAGTCGACGAAGCATAAACATCTGCACAATTAAATCAAGATTGCGGTCGGAAGTTCAGAATTGGACCTTGTCTGGTTCGTAAGATTGGTCGAACGGAGGATTTCTCCTAGCTCCCCTGGGGTTATCTTTGTTTCCAGTGATACTCATCAGCCACCCCTCCAACGTGGTTTCGTCGACCTCCTCTGGATGGGTCCGAGTGGTGTCATCAGTGCCTGAATACATCCACATCAGATGGTCACGAGCTTGAAGCGGCTGGATGCATCGCTGGAGGAAGACCTCCAGCAAATCCATACCGGTCACCCCATCACGGATAAGTTGAACTACTCATTCGACCAGCACCTTAACTTGTGCCTTCTCTTCCGGGATCACCTTCAAAGGGGAGGGCTTCCCCACTCGGGCCATGGAAAAAGGAGGAAGTCCAGTCGACTGCCCAGGAGTCGGTTGGTCTTTGCAGTAGAACCAGGTCGACTGCCACCCACGGACCGAATCGGGAAGGATCATGGCTGGAAAGGAACTTTTGCCCCTCATATGAATCCCAAGACCCCAGCACATCTGAATCACTTGTGTCCTCTCGTCACTCGGATTGGCCTTTTTTACCGTCTGGGAGCGACATGTGAAAATGTGCTTGAAAAGGCCCCAGTGAGGTCGGCAACCCAAGAAATTTTCACACAGAGACACGAAGGAAGCAAGGTACACGATGGTGTTGGGAGTAAAGTGGTGGAGTTGCGCCCCAAAGAAATTCAGGAAGCCCCGAAAGAAAGGGTGGGGAGGCAAGGAAAACCCGCGGTTGACGTGAGTGGCGAGGAGAACGCACTCACCCTCACGAGGTTGCAGCTCGATCTCGTTCCCCGAAAGCCGCATTGATTCATGGGGAATCAATCCTCCCTCGACCAGGTCGTCGATGTCGTCCCGACGAATCGCCGAGCGGATCCAGTCGCCCTGGATCCAGCCCTGCGGCAGGCCGGTCCTCGAGGATGATCCGCCCCGGCTGGACTTCTTCCCCTTCGCCTTCGCCTTCGCCGTCACCTTCTTCGCACGCTCCAGAGCCACCGTATTCTCTTTCCCCATCGCCGTAGATGGAACACAAGTGGAACATCGGCATGGGGGCGAGAGCAGGCGCGGCGGAGAAATCTGAGGAGGGGGAAGAATGAAAGCGCACTGTTCAAAAACCCCGGTCTGGCGCCTTATATGAGGTTACTTCCGAGTGACTGACTTATGGGCCCAGGCGATCTTATCAAATCCCACAATAGTCGCATGCGCGATACGTGGCGAAAAAGGTGGCACGAAAATCGAGGCGGCCCTGCCTTATCCAGCCCGATTACTACGGCTTCCTCCGCCCCGCGCGCTTCCCGAAATTCGAATCCCGCGAGATCCGCGGACAGCAGAACAACTTGTCAGACGGAAGATCTCCTCCATATCGGCGCTCGGAGCTCTTCCAGTAAAACTCGACAAAAACAAGAATGGATCAAGGCGACTGAAAAAGAAGTTGACGTTGTCACCTCGGTTCGTTGATCCAGGACCAGACACACCCGAAGAGTAAAAACGAGTCGGAAGTATTTCTCAACTCCTTCCCCACTCAAACCCCGATCCATTCGGGGGCTAATGACGAAGACATGTACCTAGGGTAGGGTCACAGGCCTGACCCAGATACCCTCCCCAAGGACATCACTTTATCACCAGAAGCATTCGAAGAAGAATCATCTTTCAATCGACCATGAAGTGTTCCACTCGACAGACAAAAGTCACTCGACCGTGAAGATTACCACTCGACCGATAGAAGATCTGAAGCCACTCCGCATTGCAACGGTCGGTCATTATGTAGCTTTAATGATCTTTGTGTCACTTTATTCTTAGCGTTACCAGTAACGCCCTATCTTAATGAACTTTAAACCCTGCGTAACTGAGGGCCAGAGGGGTCTGGCGAACTCTATATAAGCCACCCCCTCCTCAGTGACAAGGGTTCGCACCCCCTGTAACTCACACGCATATAATCCAGTCGACCGCCTCTGGGCTCCGAGAAGTAGGGCTGTTACTTCCTCCGAGAAGGGCCTGAACTCGTAAAACTCGTGTGTACAACTCCTCCATAGCTAGGATCTTTCCTCTACATCACTACCCCCCATTCTACTTTCAGACTTAGAACCACGACACCACGCGCGAGTCCCTCGCACCTACACAAACAAACAAGAACCTCGCAACCAACGCGATAAAGGGGTTGTCAATCCCTTCACAGTCACTTACGAAAGTGAGATCTGATAGAGATGACAGGACAATATTTTTGGTATTTTTATGATAAAGATGCAAAGTAAAATAAACAAAAATAGAAATAGCAAAGTGTTGGAAGATTAATATGATGGCAAATAGACCCGGGGCCCATAGGTTTCACTAGTGGCTTCTCTCAAGATAGCATAAGTATTGCGATGGGTAAATAAATTACTGTCGAGCAATTGATAGAATTGAGCATAGTTATGAGAATATATAGGTATGATCATGTATATAGGCATCACGTCCGCGACAAGTAGACCGACTCCTGCCTGCATCTACTACTATTACTCCACACATCGACCGCTATCCAGCATGCATCTAGAGTATTAAGTTCATGAAGAACGGAGTAACGCATTAAGAAAGATGACATGATGTAGAGGGATAATCTCAAGCAATATGATATAAACCCCATCTTTTTATCCTTGATGGCAACAATACAATATATGCCTTGCTGCCCCTACTATCACTGGAAAAGGACACCGCAAGATTGAACCCAAAGCTAAGCACTTCTCCCATTGCAAGAAAGATCAATCTAGTAGGCCAAACCAAACTGATAATTCGAAGAGACTTGCAAAGATAACCAATCATACATAAAAGAATTCAGAGAAGATTCAAATATTGTTCATAGATAATCTTGATCATAAACCCACAATTCATCGGATCTCGACAAATACACCGCAAAAGAAGATTACATCGAATAGATCTCCACAAGAGAGGGGGAGAACATTGTATTGAGATCCAAAAAGAGAGAAGAAGTCATCTAGCTAATAACTATGGACCCGAAGGTTTGAGGTAAACTACTCACACTTTATCGGAGAGGCTATGGTGTTGATGTAGAAGCCCTCCGTAATCAATGCCCCCTCCGGTGGAGCGCCGAAAAAAGCCCCAAGATGGGATCTCACAGGTACAGAAGGTTGCGGCGATGGAAATAGGGTTTTGGCTCTGTCTTTGATGTTTTCCAGGTACATGGGTATATATAGGAGGAAGAAGTACGTCGGTGGAGCAACAAGGGGCCACGAGGGTG
>NC_041384.1:81416269-81442087 GCF_002162155.2 Triticum dicoccoides
GGGGGGTAGGCGTGCCCCCTACCTCATGCCTTCTTCGTTCGTTGCTTTGCGTAGACTCCAAGTCCTCTGGATCACATTTGTTCCGAAAATCACGTTCCCGAAGGTTTCATTCCGTTTGGACTCCGTTTGATATTCTTTTTCTGCGAAACACTGAAACGGGCAAAAAACAACAATTTGGGCTGGGCCTCCGGCTAATAGGTTAGTCCTAAAAATAATATAAAAGTGTATATAAAGCCCAATAAACATCCAAAACAGAATATAATATAGCATGGAACAATAAAAAATTATAGATACATTGGAGACGTATCAGTGGCAAAGCCCATGATTGCAAGTTGACGAACGGAAAGTAAATTGTATGCAACGGACTCAACAAGCATGACCTTCTCGATCGTGAGATCATGAGAAATGACAACCTTGCCAAGTCCCAATACCTTAGAGGACGAGGCATCACCCCACTCGACATTGGTGGGCATAGATGGAATCTTGTGCACGTCCACCACCAAGTCATTGCTTCCGGTCATATGATTAGTGGCTCCACTATCGAGCAACCATGATCCCCCACCGGAAGCAAACACCTACAAGAGATCAATGCTTGTTTTTGGGTGCCCATTTCGTAATGGGTCCTTTGATGTTAGTGACAAGGGTATTAGGAACCCAAATAGACCATTCAATGTACTCATAAGGAGAACCAACAAATTTAGCATAAACATGTCCATCACTAGCACGGCATAACACATAGGAAGGGTTAAAGTCACCGACTTTGTTGGAAGGGGTGGCATTGCCTTTATTGGCACCACCACCCTTCACATTGTTCTTCTTCTCCTTAGAAGCACCCTCTCCCTCTTTCACAAAAGTTTGCTTGAGAGGAGGAGGTCGTTTGGCCTTGTCATTCTTCTTCTTGTTCTTGGACTTGGGTGTGAACCCAATCCCTTCCTTGGCCACAACTTCCTTTTGATTGCTCAAAAGGTCGTTGAAGTTCTTCTCACCTTGTATGCACGACACAAGGCCTTTCTCAAGTTGATCCCTCAACTTTGCATTCTCCTTAACAAGATGCACATGCTCACAACAAGGGTTAGTAGCATTTGCATTATCAATTAAAACCATATGAGGAAAAGTGGCTTTCTCCTTGGTTAGCTTCACTTGGAGTTGATCATGAGACTCTTTAAGACTAGCATGAGTACCCTTCAAGGCCTTGTGAGCCTTGTCAAGTATATCAAACTCCTCCTTGAGTCTAGCAAGATCAACCCCAAGTTTGGCCTTCTCAGAATTTAGCACACGAGATACAATAAGAGCATGATCAAGATCTTTCTTTAATTTAGCATGGTCGTCGTTGTGTGACTCCTCAAGAGCCACACGGTGACCGCGCTCTTCCTCAAGCGCATTAGAGAGATCCGATATCTCATCGGCATAGTCACGACTATGGCCCTTCATCTTAGAGATGGTTTCTTCGTGAGCCTCGATCATGTCATTGGCTTCACCAAGTTGTTCCAAGAGAGCAACAAAGTGCTTCTTGGATTTACCCTTGAGCTTACTCATAAAAGACTCAAATTCATTTTCCTCCTCATTAGACCCCTCATTTTCATCAATGCAATCCGTTAAAGAAGGATTAGTAATGATGGTAGTCTTGATGTTGGGAGTTACCTTGCTGGTGGCTTTAGCCATGAGGCACTTGGCGGTGATGTTCTCATTGGGTGAGTCAAAGAGAGAAACCCTTGGAGTTGTCGCAATGGCAACGGAGGCCATGGCAACCCACTCACCGTCTTCATCATCACCATCATCCTCATTGTACTCTTCTTGTGCCACCAACCCCTTGGGAGGAGTCTTCTTGGTGAAGTTGCTCTTGGTGGGGAAGGACTTGGCCTTGTCTTTTCTGATGAGCTTGCCACCATTGTCTTCCCTCTTCTCATATGGGCACTCCGCAACAAAGTGGCTCACATTGCCACAATTATAGCAAGTCATCACTCGTTGCTTGCCCTTCGCGCCACTTGAGTTTTTCTTGTTGAAGTTGGGCCTCGAGTTCTTCTTGCTCCAAAATTGCCTTGAAGCGAGAGCCATGTGCTCATGATAAGCATATTTTGTATCTTCAGGATTGCTCTCCTCTTCTTCCTCTTCATCCTCTTCTTCCACACTAACCTTGGCCTTCAAAGCAAGGTTGGGCTTCTTAGCTCTCTGAGAACGCAACACCGCATTATCGGTGGTCTTGTCCAAGATCCTCATTGCCACAAACTCATCCAACACTTCACTTGAGGACAAGGTGTGGAAGTTCGGCCTTTGACGGATGACGGAGGACATGGCCTTGTGGTAAGGCATCATGACCTTGAAGAACTTGCGCTTGATCCAATTGTCATCCGTATCCTTGCTCCCATGATCTCGGAGTAAGACCGCGAGAGTGGTTAACCTCCGGTAAAGCTCACGAGGTTCTTCGTCTTCATTCATTGCAAACTCATCGGCTTCACCTTGCACCACTTCATAGTTGGAGCGTTGAATGCTTGCGCTTCCCTTATAAGGGAGACAACATGGTGCCATGCTTCCTTGGCCACGGTGAAAGGTCGGAGATGTGCAAGATCTTCGGATGGAATTGCATCTTGGATGATGAATAGAGCATTCTCGTTGAATTGATGATCCGCGGCTTCTCTAGGGGTGAAGTTGCTTGGGTCATGCGGATAAAAACCTTGCTCAATGATTCTCCAAAGATTAGTATTAACATGATTTAAATGATGTTTAAGGCGATATACCCAAGCGTCAAAATCCTCATTTTTCACAATCTTAGGAGGAGAGCCGACATGATTTAAATGAGTGGAGGGAATATGTCCTCCATAAGTAGGAGGAGGTTCCACATGGGCAAAGATGCCACTACCATTTCTACTACTAGACAAAGGAACTTTCTCACTAGTAGCTTCCTCCTTGTCGGAGTTAGCATCCGTCACCTTGTTGGTGGGATCGACCACTTCCAACGGTCCGGTGGATAAATTGAGACCATCAAGAAAGTTCTTGAGCATGCTTTTGACCTCGGCCGTCATGGAGGTTTTCAATGTGTTCAAAGCCACATTGAACTCTTCACGTGAGACCGAGGTTCCCCCATCGGCCGTAGACGAGGACGGAATCACACCAGGGTGCTCCTCCTCACCGTCTACGGTGTCAACCATACTCTTCGGACGGCAAAGTCCTTAACAAAGAGACGAGGCTCAGATACCAATTGGAAGGATCGATATAGTTGACTAGAGGGGGATGAATAGGCAACTAACAATTTTTAGCTTTTCTTTACCAATTTAAACTTTGCATCAAAGTAGATTGTCTAGATAAGCAACTAGATGAGCAACCTATATGATGCTACAACGAGTACACAAGCAAGCAAGGAATGTAATACAAGATAAGCTTGCACAAGTAAAGGGACGAGATAACCAAGAGTGGAGTTGGTGAAGACGAGGATGTGTTACCGAAGTTCCTTCCGTTTGAGAGGAAGTACGTCTCCGTTGGAGTGGTGTGGAGGCACAATGCTCCCCAAGAAGCCACTAGGGCCACCATATTCTCCTCACACCCTCACACAATGCGAGATGTCGTGATTCCACTATTGGTGCCCTTGGAGGCGGCGACCAAACCTTTACAAACAAGGTTGGGGCAATCTCCACAACTTAATTGGAGGCTCCCAACAACACCACGAAGCTTCACCACAATGGAATATGGCTCCGCGGTGACCTCAACCTAGTAGGGTGCTCAAACACCCAAGAGTAACAAGATCCGCAAGGGATTGGTGGGGGGAATCAACTTTCTCTTGGTGGAAGTGTAGATCGGGGCCTTCTCAACCAATCCCTAGAATATCAACAAGTTTGATTGGCTAGGGAGAGAGATCGGGCGAAAATGAAGCTTAGAGCAACTACCGCTGGCGAGGCAGGAGCTAGACCAGACCTGTAGCGTAGTAGCAGAGAGCGGTAGAACCATTGGCGCGGTACTACCGCAAGGCAGGGATAGTCTAGGCTGGGAAGGCACGGACATATAAAAATACATTCGTGGCTACTTCCGTTGAGTTTTGATCCATGCAAAAATCTGATACAGTACTACCGCAAGCCTGGCACGATACTACCGCGTAGGGCGCGGATGTAAAAAATTACATCCGCCCCTACTTCCGCTCGTGCTGCTGTGCCTGGCCCGAGGCCACGGTACTACCGCAAGCCTGGAGCGGTACTACCGCGTAGGGCGTGGATGTAAAAAATTACATCCGCCCCTACTTCCGCTCACACAGCTGAGTTAGGCCCGAGGCCACGGTACTACCGCGCCCAAGGAGCGGTACTACCGCGCCCATGGCCGGTACTACCGGAAGGCCATGCGGTACTACTGCTCCGAAGAGCAGTACTACCGCATGCCCCAGTTCAGCAACACTAGAAGTCCTTTATTTTGCGTAGACACGGAGAAACGGAGGATGCTCCAAGGAGCCAGAGGAAAGGTGGTGCAGAAAGGAACATATGTGTACGTGATGATTCCACCCAAACCTTTCCAACGCGGACCCCCTCTTAATAGTACGACTTTCCTACGACTCAAATCCACCGGAAAGAAACGTAGAGAAACGCCGTCTTCAATAAGCTCCGAGGGGCACCAAAATCGTCTTGTGCTTAGACATGATATATCTGAAATGCTCAATGCACACGATTAGTCCGCAAAAGCATTATCATCAATCACCAAAACTAATAAGGGATAAATATGCCCTTACACTAGGGTTTATACCCCGATTACAACTCGATGCCTCCACGTAGCTGGGATGGGAGGCTTTATATAGCCAATACAGTCCAAAGCAAAGGTAAAAGAGCTTAAAGTAAATTTACTACATGGAAACAGTAAAAGCGCTAAATGATAATTAAAATCCAGTCTTTGGATGAAGATCCCGCGTCCACCATGTTATCTTCTCGACCATCTGCGTACCGGTTCACCGGAATGACTGGGAGCCGCTGGATCTTCATCAAGCGGTGTAGGACGCATGCTGGAAGATGAACACCTGACTGAAGACTATCTTAAGAGTGTAAATTCAGTACTGAGCGTGGCAATACCCCCCTCTGAAGCACGGCTTGTCCTCGAGGCGAAAATGAAGGAAAAACTTTCCGGATGGACCCCGAGTCTACCCACGTCGTCTCCTCTACTGGCATATTTACCAATTTAGTCAACCATTGAACTACAGGCACACTGATATCACCCCGCGGCCTGGGACGAGCTTCCTGTCTAAAATGGCTTCAAACTCCATTCTGATTTGACCTTGCTCACCGACAAGAGGAAGCTGAGGAGTGGGAATGACCTCTAGGCCAATGTGTTGTTTGAGCTGACTCACATGAAACGTGGTCTGCAGTTTACATCCATCTGGGAGCAGCAGTTTGTAAGAACAGTTCCCAATCTTTTTCAGTGTTCTGAAGGGTCCATAAAACTTGGAATGTAGCTTTAAGAGCATGTGAACGCTCAAGGAAGTATGTCTGCAGGGCTGGATTTTAAGTAAACCATTGTGTCCACTGAAAATTCCCTAGTATTTCCTTTTCTATCAGCAAACTGCTTCCTCCTAGCTTGTGCTTTGAGTAGATTATCCCTGAGCATTTGAGTAGCCATTTATCTGTTTTGCACCGATTCAGCATTGTCCAGGGATATAAATTACGCGTCGCTACAGTAGCGCCCCCTGGCCATCTCCACGTGGGCAAAAGGGGTTGGCGTGTTCTGCTCAAAAAAAAAAAAGGTTGGCGTGTTTTGTCGATGAAAAAAAATACCAACCGAGAGGCCACTACTTTCCTCGTTTCCCTCGTTCAGAAGAAAGAAAAGAGGAAGATGGATTCACCTCGAGCCCGACGCACCTTTCCTCGAGCCGGATCTCGATTACGCAACCTCTCTTTCCTTTCCTCCCAAAAATCTCTCAGATCGGCTCGCCCGCTCGACCGCCAGGACGATGTCGCTGTCGACGCTGACGCCCGCCAGCGACGGCAGGTTGGATCTGGACGGCGTGCTCGTAGCGCCTCTCACCATCTGCGTGATCGGGGCTGGCAGATTCATCTGCTCCCACCTCTGCAAGCACCTCATGGCCGAGATCCCGGACTCCGTCCTCGCCGTCGACGTCTACTGCTACAAGATCTGCCGCCTCGTCGACCCACCCCCGCTCCACCTCGCCTGCTGCAGCAACTTCCACCGCGTCAATGTCAAGAACGACCCCGGCATGGAGGGCCTCGTCAAGATGGCCAATCTGGTGCGCCCTCCCACCTCCCCTCCTTCCCCGCTCGCTCTTGTCCTATAATGGCGGATTGGTCTGCGAAAAATGGAATGCTAGGGCCGATTTTGCCATATATTTTTTTCTGTAAAAAAGAGGAAGTGGGATCAACCCGCAAAGGATTTGGTCGCTGCAGCTGCGGCGGCGAGACTGCCCGTCTTGAACACGGGAGCTCTATCCGGCGTTCAATTCCCTAGCACTACTGCGTATCCTGCCGCCCCTTATGCTTTGCCGCCGCAGCTTGTTCCACCGGTGCTTCAGAGTGCTACAGCTGCTGCAATTCAGAAACTAAGTCAGGCCTGTGCTCCATGATACAGTCTCCAGCAGTAAACTAAGCAAGCTAACCTATGTGTTACTGGGACTAAGTATTCATATTTACTATCTCTGCGTTTCTTGTTGCCCCAGGAAAAACTACCGGATGAGCTTATAGCACGAGAAGTTGTTATAAATGATGCTGATCCATCTGTACGGCATAAGCTCACGAAACGGCAAACACAGGGCGAGGTAAATCAGTTACAACCAAACAACCCTGATGTACTTGTTCTATTGAAAGTCTGCTGCTACATAGCTTATATTCGCTTTCTGTAGCCAGCATATGAAAAAATGTACTAAAAACATTTGAGGCAGTGGATCCTAACGGCGGAACAGCAGCTATGCTCGAGGTAATCAACCTTACCGAATACTGGCTGTTTTGAATGCAAGGCATCTTTGATAAATTGAGGGTAATGCCAATGCCCTATTTTTGTTTATAGATTGCAGGGAGGCTTTCCAAGCTAGAAAAGAAAAGATGGAGGCCAAGGCGAACAATCATCTTCTGCAGTTGGGATGCAGAAGAGTTTGCGCTGGTATGTTCTTGCTCGCATGCTCTCAGATGCTTTCTTATCCACAAGTGTAAGCTCTAAAGCGTAGAAAAATCCAATGTCTCATATAGGGTCTACGGAATGGACCGAAGAGGACATGGATATGTTTTCTTCAAGAACTGTTGCTTGTCTGAACGTAGAGATGTCAATGTTTGGGCCTGGAAGTCTGACGCTCTGTGCAACCCCACAACTCGATGAATGAATCAAGGAAGCAAGCAGAATGGTATTTTAGCTCTGCACCTAAAGCCTTTATAAGCATAGAATTTAAACTCCATGAGCAGCACTGAGTACATATTAGAGACTGTTCTACATAGATTCCAAATTTATTTATTATTTGATCCTTTCATTTTCATGATTGAAGGTACCCGATCCTGATGATCCATCTCATACCTTGTACGACTACATGATTCGCCAGAATCCTCCGATGGGTATAATGGTGTAATTGTCATATAATTCTGTTGTGGCACAAATGAGCGATCATGAGAGCTTCATTTGATTGAAACATACTGAAGTATTAAGCTCCTATTTTCAGATTGCAAGAGTGGCCGGTGCGGGAACAGACTTTGCAGCTTTGTCCAGCACATTGGAGTCCCTTCACTTGACATCTCTTATGGATTATGTAAGTGAAAACGCTCTTGGTGGCGTATAAGCCTGAAAATCTGTGCCCCCTTTCTATAGCATTGTTCTGATTCATTCAAAAAAAACAAAACAGTAGGCTAGCAAACCATATATTTACAGCTCGCCTTATTATTATTCCTCTAGCATCTGCCATAAATATTGTTGCTCTTGCAGTTTCAGAATACCCTGTCTACCGCTCTCTGTACGATGATTTTGATTGGATGGAGCGGTTTGGAGACCCTTTGTTCCACGGACATGTAGCATGTACTGAGCGAGCTATCTTTTCAAATTCAGAAAGTTCACTATAGCCCTGACTAACCCATTTACTGGGTACTCATGCAGTGGTGAGCGTCTAGGGTCTGATTGCCTTGAGACTTGCGGATGATGAGATCATTCCCTTCAATTATGTCCCCCTACACATCCGAACTGGAGGTATTTTCTCTTCTGGCAACTGAGATATGTAACCTAGACGCGTAGGGGACAACTGAGTAATCCCCTGATCCAGTTTCATTAAGGAAACTGAAACAGAATCACGATAGACTCGCTTCATATTGATTGGTACACATGTTTTTTCATGAAATTATCATTAAGTGTGGCGTGTAGAAGTAGCTCCAACAATTGACACATGGACTATCTGCTGTCCTCATGACAATAGATGTTGCAAGCACAAAAGTGGGGCCATAACACGAGGTAACGCATGCTGAAAGTCAAAGAGATCAATGACCGATTAACGATGGCGGAGCGAGCCTTCACCAACCAAGAGTCGCCTATGGGGAGACCGTGGTCCAATCATATGATGAGCATCAGAGCTGCAGCCTTGTTGCATAGTACTGTACTTGAACTCCGAAGTTAGTCTGAAACTGAACACAGTGATGGTTTTTCTCCTTGGGCAGATTTATATGTTGTCGGAGCAGGACGACTGGTGGGGTACCAAAGCCTTCCCCGGCATCGTCTCGGCCATCGTGAGCACGCAGAAGCTCAACACGTCGGAATATTGGCGGCTGTTGCAGCATGAGATTTACATGGGTGCAAGGTTCTTATTTGTTATGCAATGGCATATTGTTATTCATGTGTATTATTGGCTTGCCAAATTATTGGCCTCCTATAGTATGATCAGATCAATATAAATAGTGTGGCTTCTATTCTTTTAACAGACTCATACGAAACTATTGTCCAGTGTATATTTTGGTTAGTGGTAACATCTACCTGATGGTTAGATGGCTATTGATTAAAGCAGGGACAATAAAGTCCGTAGACAGCCTATGAGCGCAGAGGAGTATCTCAAGAGGCGCGCCCCTGCCCCTAGTAATGCTTGAAACGGGGCCATCTTCAAGGAGGTATGGAAGCAAGTGTTGCAGCACCACTCATCTAAAGCTAACCAGGAATGCCATTTTTCGGATGTTGAAACCCATGCATTTCAAGTAGGATTCTAAGCATTGGGTCAACATCACCTATGAAAAATGTTGACAAAACTAATTCAAGATGAATTACAGAAGTTGCGAGACAAATTGCAGGACAAAACTGACTCGGTAAGAACTACTAGAATAAATAACACTGAAAAATGCAAGAAGATAAACAGCATCAGCCCCTATGTTGCTGTCAGCTAACTTTCTTTCAATAAACTTGCAAAAGTGAAAAAGAAACTGTCACACTTATCTACAGTCAATCTCTTTTAACTTGAAAGGATACGTTTTGTGCATCGGAAAGAACATATCAGCAGGAACTGTAACTGATATCTCAAGAAACTCATCGAGGTTAGTTGCAACTGTTTCCCAGGACAGGAGAGGGACTCTCTATTCTCGCCCCCGTCGCTCCCGCGAGCGGCGGCTGGCGAGCCCCCATCCCCGGCCGCCCCTGCTCGCCTACCTCCTCCCTCCTCCTCGCCGCCGCCACTAGGCGCCGCCAGGCGAAGCCTGGCCTGCGTAGGCGGCGGCTGGGCTTCCTCTCCCCTCGGCTCATGGTGGCTCGCACGGGCAGCTGGTCCAAGCTGGTGGCGGCATGCTGACGGCAGGGCGCGGCGGCGCGGCGACGGGTGGCAGCGACGGGCGCTCGTGCGTACTGCGCGGCTGCGGCTGCTCCTGGGGCTGCGTGGTGGGCTGCGCGAGGTTCCCCCGGGGCTGCCTTGGGGGCTCGATCTGGGGTACCAGATCTGGCGGTCGATCTGCGGCTGGCGGCGGGCTTCGCTCGCGGTCGGTGGTACTAGGGTGGAGGAAGGCTCGGCCATGGGGTTTTGGGCATGACTAAGGCGGGCCGGCGGCTGGAGTACCACGACGACCTCGCCGTCGACCTCCAGCGGGACGACGCTCGTGCGGCTGTGTGACGGGCCGCCCCGTTTGGTCCTGGGGGTGGCTGCATCGGGCGGATCTGGAGCTGGAGCTCGTGTAGCAGCTTCGGGTGGATCTGGTGGTGACAGCTCGTGGTGGCATCTTCGTGCGGCTGGATCCGGAGCTTCGGGGTGGCAGCCCGTGCTCCTCGCCTGGTGATTTTGGTCTGGTGGTGTGCGTCGCGCCGGCTGCGGCTCTTTGTGGGAGGTGCTGCAACAGCAAGGTTCGATCCCCCCGCCTTCAGTCTGCACTGCGGGTGCTTTGTTTCTGGCCTCCGGCAGGAGTGCGGTGGCGCGCGTGGGGCGCGTCGACGTGCCTGATGTATGGCTGCAACCCGGAACCATGGTGGTTCTTGGCCTCGGGCGGCACCCCTCTGCTCCTTGCCGGCATGGTGCTTGGTGGGGCACGGTGGCTTGCGTTGCGTCCGGTGGCTCTGCGTCCGGCCGGCCATTGATGGATCTGGCGTCTAGTGTTGAGTTTGGCCGTCGGTGGTCTCCGCGAGGTGCGGCTGGCCGAGGCGGTTCGTCGTGCTTCTTCATCGTTGGAGGGTTCGACGGCGGTGGTGGTCGGCTGCCGTATTGCTGTAGGGATGTGCTCAAACTCCGGGTGAGAACCCTGCATCGGCTATGCTGATGCCGGCGGCAGCGGCGTCTACAGACGTCGTTTTCCTCATAGGAGGTGCCGTCGTGGAGCTACAGCACCTACAGTTCTTTGTTTGTGGTCTCCGGGTAAAAACTCAAGATCGGGCTTGCCGGATCGGATGACGGTGTTGTGTGCTCGACAACACTACCTCCTTGGAGGCGTTGTCTTGGAGACCCAAACAACGGCGTCTGTTGCTGTGTGTGGTTGTGGGTGGTGCGTTTGGTGGTGGTGGTGCGGCCTGCTCAGGACCGAGGGTGGTGTTTCTTCTTCAGGTGTTTCTCTTCGGCTGTCCTACGTGTGGTCTCCGGTCTGCTTCTATGCATGCTCATGACCCAGTTCTGTTGAGGCGAGCCTCTGGCTCTTGGTCTCGTCTTGGTTCACCTTTGCTCAATGACGACGCAATGACGCCTCCCCGCCTTGCTAATCGTCTTGAACTTCCGTGGCGGAGCTCTCAGTCAAGGTTCATGTTAAGCTTTGGCACAAGGCTCGTGTTAAGTTTTGGCACTCGTTGATTGTGGATGCTCCTGTTGGGGAACGTAGCAGAAATTCAAAATTTTCCTACGTGTCACCAAGATCTATCTATGGAGAAACCAGCAACGAGGGAAAGGAGAGTGCATCTAGATACCCTTGTAGATCGATATGCGAAAGCGTTCAAGAGAACGGGGTTGAAGGAGTCGTACTCGTCGTGATCCAAATCACCGGAGATCCTAGTGCCGAACGGACGGCACCTCCGCGTTCAACACACGTACAGCCCGGTGACGTCTTCCATGCCTTGATCCATCAAGGAGAGAGGGAGAGGTTGAGGAAGACTCCATCCAGCAGCAGCACAACGGCGTGGTGGTGGTGGAGGAGCGTGGTACTCCAGCAGGGCTTCGCCAAGCACCGCAAGAGACGAGGAGGAGAGAGGTAGGGCTGCGCCAGGGAGAGATCAAATCGTGTGTCTTGCAGCCCCCAATACCTCAAGTATATATAGGGGAAGGGGAGGGGCTGTGCCCCCATCTAGGGTTGCCTCCCTAGGGGTGGCGGCTGCCCCAAACCCATCTAGGGTTGCGGCCAAGGGGGAGAGAGGGGGCGCACCTAGGGTGGGCCTTAAGGCCCATCTGCCCTAGGGTTTGCCCCCCTCCCCTCTAGGAGGCGCCTTGGGCCTTGGTGGGAGGCGCCCCAACCCACCTAGGGGCTGGTCCCTTCCCACTATTGGCCCATGTATGCCTCCGGGGCCTGTGGCCCCTCCCGGTGGACCCCCGGACCCCTCCGGTGGTCCCGGTACACTACCGGTGATGCCCGGAACACTTCCGGTGGCCAAAACCATACTTCCTATATATCAATCTTTACCTCCGGACCATTCCGGAACTCCTCGTGACGTCCGGGATCTCATCCGGGACTCCGACCAACATTCGGTAACCACATACAAACTTCCTTTATAACCCTAGCGTCATCGAACCTTAAGTGTGTAGACCCTACGGGTTCGGGAACCATGCAGACATGACCGAGACGTTCTCCGGTCAATAACCAACAGCGGGATCTGGATACCCATGTTGGTTCCCACATGTTCCACGATGATCTCATCGGATGAACCACGATGTCGAGGATTCGATCAATCCCGTATACAATTCCCTTTGTCTAGCGGTACTGTACTTGCCCGAGATTCGATCGTCGGTATCCCGATACCTTGTTCAATCTCGTTACCGGCAAGTCTCTTTACTCGTTCCGTAACACATCATCCCGTGATCAACTCCTTGATCACATTGTGCACATTATGATGATGTCCTACCGAGTGGGCCCAGAGATACCTCTCCGTTTACACGGAGTGACAAATCCCAGTTTCGATTCGTGCCAACCCAACAGACACTTTTGGAGATACCTGTAGTGTACCTTTATAGCCACCCAGTTACGTTGTGACGTTTGGCACACCCAAAGCACTCCTACGGTATCCGGGAGTTGCACAATCTCATGGTCTAAGGAAATGATACTTGACATTAGAAAAGCTTTAGCATACGAACTACACGATCTTTGTGCTAGGCTTAGGATTGGGTCTTGTCCATCACATCATTCTCCCAATGATGTGATCCCGTTATCAACGACATCCAATGTCCATGGTCAGGAAACCGTAACCATCTATTGATCAACGAGCTAGTCAACTAGAGGCTTACTAGGGACATGGTGTTGTCTATGTATCCACACATGTAACTGAGTTTCCTATCAATACAATTCTAGCATGGATAATAAACGATTATCATGAACAAGGAAATATAATAATAATCAATTTATTATTGCCTCTAGGGCATATTTCCAATAGCTCCTCTGTTATGCTGTGGGGTTTGATACGCACGCCGGTGCGGTGCGTTAGGCTGTTTGTAGAGTCTTGGTATTGTGATCCCTCGACGCACCCCTCATCTACCTGGTCTTGTTAGTATGCTACCTAGGTCTTGCCTTATGTTGGGCGTCTTTGTCCTCTCTCTTTCCTTTTAACACTTGTTACTTGTCTGGTTTTCGGCTCGGTTTTCCTTATAAACTAGGTCAATTTGTTAAGGTTTTCGATCCGGTTTTCCTTATAAACTGGATCACTCTCCTGGCATTATGGCCACTTTGAGTAATATATTCAGGTGGAGGGACTCTTCCCCCAGTGATTCTAAAAAAACTGTTTCACAATAAATATTGACAACTGGATTTGTCAAACGGACATTCTTCCCCTTACAGTTATTCTTAAAATCAACTGTTGCATCTTCTTTGTATAATCTATGTGTTAGAGTCCCGATCGATCTTACACACTGTCTCACAAGAATACAGAGAAATTGCTCCTTACAATGTTCATGGGGAGGAAGAATTGGAGTAGAGGGGAACAGAGAGTGTTACATCCCCAGCATCACACTACAGTAATCTTCCCCTAATGATGGTCATGTCATCATGATCATCATGCCAAAATGCCACTTGTCCAAAATCTGCTTCAAATTAAAATTTCATGTCAAATATTTGCTTCTTCTTTCATGCAAATAAAATAGTTCATCCTATGGCAAATAATCCCTAGATATTTCTCATGTTGCATCCAACATTTTTGGAGTTCCCAAAATGCCCCTGGGATTTAATTTAGTGGTCCAGCATCAATTAAATGGACCTTTTCAATTTCTAAAAATGGTCTGGTAACTCCTTTTGCCTCCAAACTTTTTGTGGCACCGTAAAATTTTGTGCTTGATTTATGTGCCAAGTTTCAGTTATAGCAAAAATCGTTTGCTGCATGAGCTAAATGCAAAAGAGTGGTGGAAATATTACATGATATAAAAAGGGAAAATATGGGAGACCTACTGTGCACTTAGGCCTAACTACTGTGTTAGTGGGCTCTAGTGGCACTTTGCACCTTGGCCCATCTAGCAACAACAGCCCAGCCCACCACCACCATCTCTCCTTCAACCTCCTGCTACAGGAGGCAGATGAGGGTGTGGCGGCCATCCAGGCCACTCTAGCCGCCGATGCCTCCATGGCGGCCATCCCGCAGTCCTCGCGGCGGATAAGACCCCGAGCCTCGTTGACGAACCCTAGATCGCCTGCCCTCCCCGCTCTTGCCTCTCTCCTCACTCGAAGCCATCGCCCGAGCTCGGTCGCCGCCGCGCCATTGACGTTGTGGCGCTCTGGAGCCACCCCGCGTCGTCAGCTGCTGTCCAGGAAGACCACCGTCCATGATTACATCATCTACGGGTCCGGATTGGCCCGGAACACCGCCGCATCGACGCCATCACCATCTTCTTCCACCTTCGACCCCGACCTCCGCCGCCCTGGATCCGCGCTCCGGCAAGCCCCCGGCCCGTCCGAGCTCGTCATCGGCCTCCCCGGGGTGAGCCTCGTCGTTCCCCCACGTTTCCCCCCGTTTCCCCTCATTCCTCGTCTCTGCAATCGCCGCCCCGACCTTGCGTTGATGCAGCTGAACTCCCCCTCACCGCGTTCGTCGCGCCCCTCCCCGTGCGTAGCTCGCGCCTGTCCGCGCTCCTCCTCATTGGCCGCGTTGTTCGCTGCTCCCCTCGCGCCGTAGCCGCCACCCCCCGCAGCCTCTGTGTGCCGCCGCCGCTGCTGCTTGCTGCTCCTGCCTGTACTACTTCGCCTGCTGCTGCCCAGCACCGCCCGGCACCCCGGCGCCATGGCTGCCCACTGCCGCCTGCCCTGCCTTGCTGCTGCCGCCCTAACCCCGCGCTCCGGCTCCTTCCCCGTCCGCTGCTTTTGGGTGCCCCGCCGCCGCACCCGCTGTCCCGCTCCAGTCGCGCTGCGCCGGCCCCTCCCGCTGCGCGGCCCTCCCTGCCTTGCCGGAGGCCACGCCCGACCGCCGGAGCCCGACCCCCCCTGCACCATGCCTTCCCTCCCGGCTAGCACCATGGCCGCCGGCGCCGTACTCTACGAGTACGTGCGTGCGGGCACGGCCTCACCAGAGGCCGATTTGGGCCTCTGAGCCCGACACCCCCCTGTTAATTAGGGAGGCCCTAATTAGTTTAGTCCACCCCCCTCTAATTAAGCTAGTTAAGTTTAGTGCAGAATCTGTTAATTAAAATGTGTCTATGACAATTGGGACCCATGTGCACTGTTCACTTTTGACTAGTCAAAATATTGACTGGGTCAACCCAGTCCCTTGCCCCATGTTCCATACACGTGCACACATTGCTGGGTACACTCCTGTGTACCCATAGCAATTTGTCTGTTTAGTTTTTTGAATTACAGTAATTTCAAAATATTGTTAAATCTTTGAAAAATCATATTAAATAATCTGTAACTCCGATGAAAGTAATTTATACATGAAACTTGCTTAGAATTTCGATACGAACCCGAATACGTCCTCCGTATTCCTGTCAAATGCCCATAGCTATATGATCATGGAACTTTTAGACCGATTTCAGTGAATGAATAGTGCCCAACTTTAATTAAATAAATCCAAATAAATTCCTAAATTAACTAAATCATTTAGTTAGGCAGTAGAACACCTCTACATATCATTTAGTCATGTCCTGCATATTGTTTGCATTATTGCCGTGAATTTATTGTTTCTCTCCCCCTCCTTCTCTCCGATAGACCCCGACACCGATGCTGCCCCTGTGATCGACTACGTCGACGATGACCCCTCCTTGCCAGAGCAACCAGGCAAGCCCCCCCCCCCTTTTGATCATCCCGATATCGCCCATTCCATTCTCTCATGCTTGCATTAGATTTTGCTACTGTTATTGTTTGCTCCTATTCTGATGCATAGCCTGCTTTTGTATCTACTTTTGTACCTTGCCTGCTTATCCTAAACTACTTAGTATAGGTTGGTTAGAGACCCATCAGTGACCCCCACTTGACCCGACTGCCCTGCTAGATTATCAGAAGACCCGATCAACGGGATCGAAGACCAGGCCCCGACACCGCGCATCACTTTCCCCTTTTGTTGCTCGACTCTGCAGAGTTACCATCGAGTGCCGAGGGTGGAACCTATACATCACTCCTGATGAGATCTCTGTAGTGTAGCTATTCGGCCGGGGTCATCGAGGGTGATTTCCTCCTTAACCACTTCCGATACGGCTCTATCGTGCAACCCCTCAAGTGTGAACTTCGAGGGTGGTTCCTCTTAAGTTCACCTTGACGATTACATCGAGTGGAATCCGTCAAGGGTGATTCCTCAGGTTTTCCCCTTGGTGTTAGACACACGGTTACTATGGTTACTATGACTTACACTGAACCCTGTTACTGAAGACGGGTCGGCCCTGAGGGGTACCCGCGCGAGCTTAATTGCGAGTGATGTGGAGTCGGGCGGACCTGGAAGGTGCCTGCGAGATAATTACGAGGCGTGGCCGGGCATTCCTAGCCCTTGTCGCAAGTCCTCGAGACGGGGCAACAGGGTCACATCTTTCGTGAGTCTCTGCTTGTTACCGCGCGTTCCTAATCCACTACGATTTGGATATTTGATCCGAGGGGCCTCTGGCCTGATAGCACTAACCATCACGTGGGCATAGTATGGGCGTTCTGCGTCGTATGCATCAGCCGAAGCTTAATAGACGTCAGCGACTGAGCGGCGCGCGCCGGGTTGGACTGCGTAAGCGCCTGCCTTGTTGAAGGAGGTAGCTAGGTCTGCTCATCGGCCGCGTACGCAACGTGCGGGAGTTCCCGGGGAGATGGCCCATGACCCCTGGGGGCATAGGTTTAGTCCGGCGTGCTGGCCTCTCTATTAAGCCTAGGTCGGGTTGCGGCGTATTGTTTGGCCGAGGCCGGGCATGACCCAGGAAAGTGTGTCCGGCCAGAGTTAATCGAGCGTGGTGGGTAAGTTGGTGCACCCCTGCAGGGAAGAAAACATCTATCGATAGCCTGTCCTATGGTAACGGACACTTGGAGTTGTATCCCGATCGATACAACTAGAACTGGATACTTGTGATGAGAACTGGATGGTGATGAGAATTGGATTGTGATGATAACCGGATAGAATGGCTTTGGGATTGCTTTCTCGCAGGGAGTCGAGAAAGGATCTCCGGCCGATGTTGATAACACTACTACTACTTTACTTTACGCTACTCTACTCCCTCCTGTTGCTGCAAGATGGTGGTTTCCAGAAGATGCTAGTCTTCGATAGGACTAGGCCTTCTCTCTATTCTGGCATTTTTGCAGCCCAGTCCACATATACAGCCTTCCTTTGATAATGTTGCATATGTAGTGTAGATCCTTGCTTGCGAGTACTTTGGATGAGTACTCACGGTTGCTTTGTTCCCCCTTTTCCCCCTTTCTTCTTCTTTCCGGTTGATGCAACCAGATGTCGGAGCCTAGGAGCCAGATGCCACCGCCGATGTCTACTACTACATTGGAGGCCGCCGACGACCAGGAGTAGTTAGGAGGCTCCCAGGCAGGAGGCCTTGCCTTTTCGATCGATGTTGCTTTTGTGCTAGCCTTCTTAAGGCAAACTTGTCTAACTCATGTCTGTACTCAGATATGGTTGCTTCCGCTGACTCTTGTGTATTCGAGCTTATGTATTCGAGCCCTCAAGGCCCCTGGCTTGTAATATAAAGCTTGTATTATTTTAATTTGTGTCTAGAGGTGTGTTGTGATATCTTCCCGTGAGTCCTTGATCTTGATCGTACACATTTGCGTGTATGATTAGTGTACGATTGAATCGAGAGTGTCACAAGTTGGTATTAGAGCCGACTGCGTGTAGGTAACGCCCTTTCCAACTCCTTGGCCGAAGTTGAGTCTAGGCACTACAAAAACTTTTACTAACATGGTTGTGTGTCTTACAGGCCCACGTCGCCATTGGGTGGTATTAAGATCTTTTATTCCTCGTCTATACTCTGGGACTCTGATCTCTCATCTATTCGGGTTAAACATTTTACTAACTCTGACATTAGGTTCTCGTACCCACTTCCTCCCGGAGAGCCCTGACATTTTCGATGATCGCTTGCTTGGCCAGAAGATTCTACAGATACTCCTTGATGTTTCTCGAAACCCTGTGTCCACTGCCTTGCAGTTCCTGACCACCGATAATCCCCGTGAATAACATCCTTGCCGCTTGTACCTTCATACCCAGTTGCTCATGTTATTACAAGATGTACTCTCCGTTCTTTCGAGAATCCTTTGTGTCTTCTGCTTTGCGGCTTCTTTTTGCACTGCGGATAATTCACTTAACCGGGGTCTGTTCATCCCCAGTTGTTCATATGCTTTCCAAAATACTTGGAAATACTATCTAATCTTCCGAAAATCCTCTGGAGCCTATTGCTCTTGATTCTCCTTGCCTGCTTGCAGTAGGATTAATTCCATATGTCTAGCAATATTCTTTAAAATTCTTTGTGATTGTCATTCTGTTCCTATGGATTCAACGTGTGAGCGAATACTCGCAATCATCAATTAATCCTTGGAAATTTTCTTTCCGGCTAAGACATCTTTCCAGATATGAGCTGGTTCTTGCCCAATCCAGATTTGATCGGGTACACCTCTAAGTCTATTCTACTTACTCATCTTTTGATCAGAGCCTCTGCTTCTGATCCTTCGTCTTGGAATTATAATTCCTTTGTACCCAAGCATCGAATCATTCAGAAGTTTCTATAAGCGGATGCATTTGCATCCCCTTCTTCATCTGATTGATTACCGATACTCACATCAACTCTGTCGTGAATCGCCAGATCCATTGCTGGGTTGTTATCCGACAATGTCCTTCACATCCAAAGTCTTGTGAGTTTTTCTCTGATACAAAATACCTTCGGTAAATTGTATCATCTGCTTTGACTCTGATACTCTGCTTTTGAACTCGTATCTTTTACTTGGTTGGTGGATGTATAGATTCGTAAAAATTCCCCGATGGGTTGAACTTATGCCTTCCATAATCCGTGTGAACTCAAAAGAGATGTGAGTCTTACTCTTCTGGTACTTCGCCAGATAAATCTTTTGCCCTACAATTTCTTGGAAAACGAGGAGTGAATGAAAGGTTATGCATTGAAGAAGTGGGAGTCGACCTTGAACCTTTGTGTTCATGCCCATGGACCCGATGTAGAACTTATCGTGGAAGCTGCTCGTAAAAATGATTACCCTTTGTTATAAGTTCATCTTGTATCGGTGGTTTGATCATTCATAACCGTGGTTCCGACCATAGTTTCTCCTTAATTCCATTTCCCGGACAAGTTAAAATACTTGTCTTTTGCAGATCATTTCATCTGCCCAACCTCTATTTTTGATCTACCTCGAGTATTGCCCCTTGTTATCTCGAGGATATTGTGTCATTGCACTACCTCTTGTGAATTCTCATTGTAATGATACTCCATCACATTATTCCTAGCCTGATCGGCTATATCATTATAGCGCTAATTTTAACTATGCTACCCGGTCCTTCTTCCCGAAGAGCAACTTCCGACGATGAGCTAAGCTTACGTCGATCTTCCTCATCCTATCATTTCATCTCGAACAACAAGTTTGATTTTGAGCTTGTGTCGAATCCGTGGTTCTCATGGCCTTTCACTTCATCTACCCCTTTTTGTTTATTGTCGTCGCTACTCGATGGCATCTTCATAGAGCCTCTCGACAAATGTGTCGTGATCAGCATCAACATTTTGACTTCTGTTGAAATGACAAATGAATTCATGGTGAGAAATACCATCCTTTACCTATGATGATTTGAGTTATCATCGACTACCCCCTTGTCTTCTTTCCAACACATGATTGATCATGTCTTGGTTATACCTTGGACTCCTTGCTATTCCTACAATTGTTCTTTGAGTATTTCTTGTGATCTTCAACTCCAACCCCTACTTGGAACACCATATCATTGCCGCATCGAAGCATGACTGTGGTATTCCGAATATCAACAACAACATCGAAAGCATAATACAAAATGTTTCTCGTTCAATTACCCTCACACCGTTGTATGGGTAATATCATGATTCTTCCCTCCCCCCATTATCTAAATACTTTTGAACTTGCTGTCCTATCATGTATATCCTGCTCCGCTTTTCCCTGGGAAGGATATACTCCCAACTCTTATGTGTAAACACTTCTTCATTTCCATTGATCTGATTATCATAATAATCACATTTTCCTTTCCATTGTTTGTTTCACCTTTCTTGTAATCTAACTTGTATGAGCAGAGATAAATCCCTGCTTAAGTAAGCACCTCGGTGTACAACTCTGTCAGTAAGACCTTGTTACTATTGTTGATGGCATTCCGGTAACCACCGATGGACGAGAACTTTGCCTATTGGTCCGCCTCGTCTAACGAGCAGGAAAATGGTTCTCTTCGTCCCTCGCCCTTGGTACCAGCGTTGTTGCCAACATAATAGACAAGCTATACTCTGACCTACCTTGCTATCATGACCATACAAATGTTAGCACCCTTCCTGCTTTTAACCCACATGGTGAGCCCATAACCCATAGTTCCACGGGATCGAAACCTGACTCTCCTGTACACCCTTGTTTCTAAGGTTATCTCTCACGCTTGGCTTCGTATGTAATTCATGAGCCACCTTCTTGTGATATGTTCTCGTATCAGATGCAATACTTATTCTCGATGCTCTGAACCCCTTTCACACTCTGTTTCAGACATCGATCGTTTGTCCATTCGCTTGAAACTTCTTATTGTACCTTCATATTTTGTTCTCGATGTTTTCTTAAATTTCAACTCGAGAGATACTTCTGTCACATTCACTGCATTGTTCACCAGACAATTAACCCTATATGGGTCAGTTCACCCGAAGTAACTCTTTACTTCCCCACTTAAATCTCGGGACAAGATTTCTTGTAGTGGAGGAGATTTGTTACATCCCCAGCATCACACTACAGTAATCTTCCCCTAATGATGGTCATGTCATCATGATCATCATGCCAAAATGCCACTTGTCCAAAATCTGCTTCAAATTCAAATTTCATGTCAAATATTTGCTTCTTCTTTCATGCAAATAAAATAGTTCATCCTATGGCAAATAATCCCTAGATATTTCTCATGTTGCATCCAACATTTTTGGAGTTCCCAAAATGCCCCTGGGATTTAATTTAGTGGTCCAGCATCAATTAAATGGACCTTTTCAATTTCTAAAAATGGTTTGGTAACTTCTTTTGCCTCCAAACTTTTTGTGGCACCGTAAAATTTTGTGCTTGATTTATGTGCCAAGTTTCAGTTATAGCAAAAATCGTTTGCTGCATGAGCTAAATGCAAAAGAGTGGTGGAAATATTACATGATATAAAAAGGGAAAATATGGGAGACCTACTGTGCACTTAGGCCTAACTACTGTGTTAGTGGGCTCTAGTGGCACTTTGCACCTTGGCCCATCTAGCAACAACAGCCCAGCCCACCACCACCATCTCTCCTTCAACCTCCTGCTACAGGAGGCAGATGAGGGTGTGGCGGACATCCAGGCCACTCTAGCCGCCGATGCCTCCGTGGCGGCCATCCCGCGGTCCTCGCGGTGGATAAGACCCCGAGCCTCGTTGACGAACCCTAGATCGCCTCCCCTCCCCGCTCTTTCCTCTCTCCTCACTCGAAGCCATCGCCCGAGCTCGGTTGCCGCCGCGCCATTGACGTTGTGGCGCTCTGGAGCCACCCCGCGCCGTCAGCTGCTGTCCAGGAAGACCACCATCCACGACTACATCATCTACGGGTCCGGATTGGCCCGGAACACCGCCGCATCGACGCCATCACCATCTTCTTCCACCTTCGACCCCGACCTCCACCGCCCTGGATCCGCGCTCCGGCAAGCCCCCGGCCCGTCCGAGCTCGTCATCGGCCTCCCCGGGGTGAGCCTCGTCGTTCCCCCACGTTTCCCCCTGTTTCCCCTCATTCCTCGTCTCTGCAATCGCCGCCCCGACCTTGCGTTGACGCAGCTGAACTCCCCCTCACCGCGTTCGTCGCGCCCCTCCCCGTGCGTAGCTCGCGCCTGTTCGCGCTCCTCCTCGTTGGCCGCGTTGTTCGCTGCTCCCCTCGCGCCGTAGCCGCCACCCCCCGCAGCCTCTGTGTGCCGCCGCTGCTGCTCCCCGCCTGGCGCGCCCATGCTGCCTGCCGCTGCTCGCCTGCTGCTTGCTGCTCCTGCCTGTACTACTTCGCCTGCTGCTGCCCAGCACCGCCCGGCACCCCGGCGCCATGGCTGCCCACTGCCGCCTGCCCTGCCTTGCTGCTGCCGCCCTAACCCCGCGCTCCGGCTCCTTCCCCGTCCGCTGCTTCCGGGTGCCCCGCCGCCGCACCCGCTGTCCCACTCCCGTCGCGCTGCGCCGGCCCCTCCCGCTGCGTGGCCCTCCCTGCCTCGCCGGAGGCCACGCCCGGCCGCCGGAGCCCGACCCCCCTGCACCATGCCTTCCCTCCCGGCTAGCACCATGGCCGCCGGCGCCGTACTCTACGAGTACGTGCGTGCGGGCACGGCCTCACCAGAGGCCGATTTGGGCCTCTGAGCCCAACACCCCCCTGTTAATTAGGGAGGCCCTAATTAGTTTAGTCCACCCCCCTCTAATTAAGCTAGTTAAGTTTAGTGCAGAATCTGTTAATTAAAATGTGTCTTTGACAATTGGGACCCACGTGCACTGTTCACTTTTGACTAGTCAAAATATTGACTGGGTCAACCCAGTCCCTTGCCCCATGTTCCATACACGTGCACACATTGCTGGGCACACTCCTGTGTACCCATAGCAATTTGTCTGTTTAGTTTTTTGAATTACAGTAATTTCAAAATATTGTTAAATCTTTGAAAAATCATATTAAATAATCTGTAACTCCGATGAAAATAATTTATACATGAAACTTGCTTAGAATTTCGATACGAACCCGAATACGTCCTCCGTATTCCTGTCAAATGCCCATAGCTATATGATCATGGAACTTTTAGACCGATTTCAGTGAATGAATAGTGGCCAACTTTAATTAAATAAATCCAAATAAATTCCTAAATTAACTAAATCATTTAGTTAGGCAGTAGAACACCTCTACATATCATTTAGTCATGTCCTGCATATTGTTTGCATTATTGCCGTGAATTTATTGTTTCTCTCCCCCTCCTCTCCGATAGACCCCGAGACCGATGCTGCCCCTGTGATTGACTACGTCGACGACGAACCCTCCTTGCCAGAGCAACCAGGCAAGCCCCCCCCCTTTGATCATCCCGATATCGCCCATTCCATTCTCTCATGCTTGCATTAGATTTTGCTACTGTTATTGTTTGCTCCTATTCTGATGCATAGCCTGCTTTTGTATCTACTTTTGTACCTTGCCTACTTATCCTAAACTGCTTAGTATAGGTTGGTTAGAGACCCATCAGTGACCCCCACTTGACCCGACTGCCCTGCTGGATTATCAGAAGACCCGATCAACGGGATCGAAGACCAGGCCCCGACACCGCACATCACTTTCCCCTTTTGTTGCTCGACTCTGCAGAGTTACCATCGAGTGCCGAGGGTGGAACCTATACATCACTCCTGATGAGATCTCTGTAGTGTAGCTATTCGGCCGGGGTCATCGAGGGTGATTTCCTCCTTAACCACTTCCGATACGGCTCTATCGTGCAACCCCTCAAGTGTAAACTTCGAGGGTGGTTCCTCTTACGTTCACCTTGACGATTACATCGAGTGGAATCCGTCAAGGGTGATTCCTCAGGTTTTCCCCTTGGTGTTAGACACACGGTTACTATGGTTACTATGACTTACACTGAACCCTGTTACTAAAGACGGGTCGGCCCTGAGGGGTACCCGCGCGAGCTTAATTGCGAGTGATGTGGAGTCGGCGGACCTGGAAGGTGCCTGCGAGATAATTACGAGGCGTGGCCGGGCATTCCTAGCCCTTGTCGCAAGTCCTCGAGACGGGGCAACGGGGTCACATCTTTCGTGAGTCTCTGCTTGTTACCGCGCGTTCCTAATCCACTACGATTTGGATATTTGATCCGAGGGGCCTCTAGCCTGATAGCACTAACCATCACGTGGGCATAGTATGGGCGTTCTGCGTCGTATGCATCAGCCGAAGCTTAATAGACGTCAGCGACTGAGCGGCGCGCGCCGGGTTGGACTGCGTAAGCGCCTGCCTTGTTGAAGGAGGTAGCTAGGTCTGCTCACCGGCCGCGTACGCAACATGCGGGAGTTCCCGGGGAGATGGCCCATGACCCCTGGGGGCATAGGTTTAGTCCGGCGTGCTGGCCTCTCTATTAAGCCTAGGTCGGGTTGCGGCGCATTGTTTGGCCGAGGCCGGGCATGACCCAGGAAAGTGTGTCCGGCCGGAGTTAATCGAGCGTGGTGGGTAAGTTGGTGCACCCCTGCAGGGAAGAAAATATCTATCGATAGCCTGTCCTACGGTAACGGACACTTGTAGTTGTATCCCGATTGATACAACTAGAACTGGATACTTGTGATGAGAACTGGATGGTGATGAGAATTGGATTGTGATGATAACCGGACAGTATGGCTCTGGGATTGCTTTCTCGCAGGGAGTCGAGATAGGATCTCCGGCCGATGTTGATAACACTACTACTACTTTACTTTACGCTACTCTACTCCCTCCTGTTGCTGCAAGATGGTGGTTTCCAGAAGATGCTAGTCTTCGATAGGACTAGGCCTTCTCTCTATTCTGGCATTTCTGCAGCCCGGTCCACATATACAGCCTTCCTTTGATAATGTTGCATATGTAGTGTAGATCCTTTCTTGCGAGTACTTTGGATGAGTACTCACGGTTGCTTTGCTCCCCCTTTTCCCCCTTTCTTCTTCCTTCCGGTTGATGCAACCGGATGTCGGAGCCCAGGAGCCAGATGCCACCGCCGATGTCTACTACTACATTGGAGGCCGCCGACGACCAGGAGTAGTTAGGAGGCTCCCAGGCAGGAGGCCTTGCCTTTTCGATCGATGTTGCTTTTGTGCTAGTCTTCTTAAGGCAAACTTGTCTAACTCATGTCTGTACTCAGATATGGTTGCTTCCGCTGACTCTTGTGTATTCGAGCCCTCGAGGCCCCTGGCTTGTAATATAAAGCTTGTATTATTTTAATTTGTGTCTAGAGTTGTGTTGTGATATCTTCCCGTGAGTCCTTGATCTTGATCGTACACATTTGCGTGTATGATTAGTGTACGATTGAATCGAGGGTGTCACAGAGAGCCAGAGGTAGGGGAAGAAGCCACCGATGCCGTTTCCTGATCCAAGCCCGGATGAATCTTCGTTGCTCTCTACGTGGATACTTGTAGTCAGGCCTCCCCTTGGTTGGTGTGGCACTCAGCCAGGCCCGGCCCATGGGCTGCTGTGGCCGTAATTGGGTCGCTGACACTATGGCCGACAGTAAAATCCCCAACATACCTTCAAAGCAGGAAGATTTAAAAAGGAAATGTCAGCAAGACAATAAAAGATACCAAGCGGGAAATCAATTACTTTTCTGGAATGTGCAAATGGACATAAAACAAACACCAAATGAAAATATTCAAGGTTCAAGCCCCTGCCAGATGGCGTGAAGCATCACTTTAACTGAGGCGTATGTGTCATATTAGAGATACAGTAGGTGGACAGTTGAAAACCAAGAAGGGCAATACCAAGGATGGAGAAGAAAATCCTTATCAGCCAGCCACATTTGTCCCTATCAAATTTCTAGAACAGTCATCCAATTTGGATTAGTAGCAAATTGCTTGCCTGACAGCTGAGCGTCCCCCCTCTCCAGTGGACTCACTCCCTCCACATCCAATGTCTTACCCATTCTTGTGCAGAAACTAAAGTTTACCCCG
>NC_041384.1:81442459-81510706 GCF_002162155.2 Triticum dicoccoides
TCAAGTGACATAGTTAGCTGAGGCGACACCATTAATTTCTGGGAACCCGCCTAACTGAAAAATCCTGGGCATCACTCCCAGTCGTCCACCTTAGAGCACCCGGACAAAATGACAGCATTTACTCGACAACTTAATAATATTGAGTCAAGCCATGAATATCAAAGATCGCATCAACTTCTGTTTTGGAAGTTGCAATTGCAATTTTGGAATATGCAGAAACGGCTTTAAGAAGTGAGCTTGAGCCAATAAGGAGTAAGGACTATTTAAGTTACCATCAGCCCACCTCTTCCTCGTGTCTGACATGTGCATGGAAGGATTTAAAATTTATGGAACGCAGGCATATTAGGCTTCCTGCCCATTAGGGTTACAAGACCTTTCTGTGGAAACTTACTGTTATAGTAATACTGAAAAACTTAAATGAGTATATAAGTGGCCAAAGATGATAGATCATGAAAAATGTAATGAAAAGGAAAGAGGAATACTGACCAGTATTTAGTCCCATCGCCAGCGCTCCCTAACTTGTCTTTCCTGAAGTTGCCAATATTAACTCATTTCTTCATTTCATCATTTACGTACCATACTGCATCATTTTTCTGAATACAGATATTATTTTATATCAATCTAACATGTGTACAACACTCACAATACTTGTGATAACATGTGTTTTGAGTAAAATGGTTTATTGGATCCTGCTCCTTAAACATCTCAATTTCCTTACTGCACCGATAAAAGGGTTATAGTGATGAAAAAAATCAATAAACAGTATGAAACACACAGGTGATGCATACCCAGGATTTTTTTTATGAACGGGTTTGCCCCTTCAGGCCTTCAGCAACCTGAAACCAAAACTTAGGAATGCCCAAGCTAGTCTATTGTATTTACATTAGTAAAAAAAGGCCAAGCAATATGTAGTAGCAACATACCGATGATCACCAGTTGGATAGTTTCTTGGCAGTTGATATTACCCGTCCATCATCAGCATTGAGTTTTTTGTTAACTGGTTGTATTCCCTGATACATTTGACACTATTAGTTAGCGAACAACATCACGGACAAACATGGCATTGCACAACAAAAAAAAGAGTTGATACTTCACTATGTCAGAAGCAAAAAGTACCAAACTAAAATAGGTGTAGGGGCATAAAGTTGCTTTCTGCAGATGCGTAGGCAATGTATTAGACACAGACATTATAGACATATAGTTGGTAGAAGATCTTCACTGGGCAACATATTTTCTGGAATGGCAGGTATGAAACTTGCAGTACATAAAAGACATTAAGGTATTTCCTCTGTTCCAAATTATAACTTGGGACGGAGGTAGTAGTAGGTAGACGGACATCTTGATGACTTGGTGAAAGACGTATAATCAGTCAATAAGATACTGTTTTCAGCTCTTTACATACATATTGGCGATTGTGCACAACTCCAAAGTCTCAAACACACATTTATAACAAGAAGATGAAACCAATGGGGCCACCTTTGTCTCATAAACATTAACATGAATACTACCTAATATGCACAGTAGCAATCAGTATACGGTGATGAAAAACAAAAATTAGAAGGGTAATAAATACAAAATCTTTTTTTAGAGATCAAGTGATTAAAAAGTTAACAGACAGCATAAAAAAAGTTAAAACACAGCATATAGTAAGCACTCCAAAGCTATTTACTGTTTGGACATGGCACTATGCATCTGATCTCTGCACAAGCAATCAGTCGCATTGTTGGCCGAACCAAATCAGGTCAGCAGTGTTCTTGCACGCAAACTCAGCACAAAGATTATGAGGGCAATGAAAAGGTTCAAAAGGGCAATGCGTTATTGGTGATGAGCGCCGCCTCGATCGTCTGCAGAGAACCCCAGGGCCGCCTCGAACACCTGCAAATCTCAATCCGATTATGCCGAAGCAAAGAAGAAAATCAGAGAGGGGAAATGGGAAAGGAAATCCTAGACGAGAGGAAGTGGGGAATGGAGGCGAGCTCCCAGCGGCGGCTGGATTTTTTTTTTTTTGAGGGGGTGGCTAGATATTGGGTGAGAGAGAGGCCATAGAGAGAGCGGGCCGCGGGCCCATTTTATGATCCCGGCCCGGTGAGAGTTTGGAGGGCCGCCGTCCGTTCGTCCTGGAACGGACGGTCAGATGGCGCGGTGGATGGTGGATAACCCTAGTTGCTCGAAGCCCCGCCCCCCGAGACACACAGTAGCGCCTCCGCCGCCACTCTCTTTGCCCAGCGCCATCCACCCGCGGCCACCATCCCCGCCGCCACTCTCTTTGCCCAGCGCCAGCCACCCGCCGGCACCATCCCCGCCGCCGCTCTCTTTGCCCAGCGCCAGCCACCCGCCGCCACCTCCCCGTCGCCACCAACCCGCAACCCCACTCTCCATGGCTAGTTCAGGAGGAATGACGGGCTCCGGAGAAGGCGCACAGCGGAGCAACTCCAACAAATCCGGCGACTCGAGCTCCTCTACCTCCTCTGCCACAAGCGGCGGTAGCGGGACAAGAAGAAGAAAGGGAAGACTCTGTCTCTGGGGAAATTCCATATTGAGGTGGAAAGTGCATATCCTCAAGGTCAGTCTGCGGTTGCTCAAACTCGCGCTCGCACTGCTGATCCTACTCCGCAGACTCGGCGTCCGAATTACAAGAGTAAAGAGGAATTCCCCCTCCTTGGGGCTTCGCCTGCCGCTTCATCACACAAGCAGAATTTCCATGCGGCTGCACATCCTCCCGAGTCTGACCGTCTGCTACCCCGTGAACAAGTGATGGATGTGAGTGGCTCTCCGTCTGAGCTGGCTTGTCTGAAGGCCGCGGCTGCTGAGCTGGCTCGTCTGAAGGCCCGTGACGACCTCTTGGAAGAGCTCGCCGCTGAAGGCAGCGCAGAGCTGAAAGCTGAGACCAACATGCTGCTGAAGGAATTTGCCCAGTTGCTTCAAACGTAAGTTCGATTGAAATTCCAGCAATATATGAAGGTTTCTATGGACGTAGAGCGTTGCAAATGGTTCCGAGCAACGATTTCGACTTCGTAGTTGATTTCAATCACGTTCTTGATGAAGGTTGACCTGGCAGTAAAGATTGTGAAGGAAAACGATGCTTGCCGTGGGTGAGCAACACTTCAACCTTTGTTTTGTAATTCACTATTGTAGGATTGCATGCTTCCATTACTTCTGCACCCTACTGAAAAGGACACCTGGTTTCTGCGTTTTTTAGCATGTGTAAACAAAATTAGGCTTGCTTTGAATAGTTTCTCTGTTCTTGCTTTTTGACTTGAGAAATATTTGCTAGAGGTGACAGAGATTGCTCGAGCACTGGAACATTTTCGGACAAGCAATGTTGATCCCTAATTGACTGTTGATGATGATCATATTTAACCTGTGTATGTTCTTTCTTGTAACAGCAATGCATGGTTATTAGGGACAGCAATAAATTTTCTCAGGACACGGCGTCTGCTGGATAGGAATGAACTGCAATCCGTTTTCTTGGACTTTGAAAATTTGCCCGTGTCCATGAAGTCCTTCGCTCAGTATGATGCTTTAGACCTGGTTCAAGGAGATGCTTCGCCCTTTGGACAGGAAAATCATCTGGTGACAGCCAGGTTTATTGGCAGGCAGATTTATATCAGCGCCGAGGAGCATGTGCTTAAGCAGAATCTTGCTGGAAAAACCTGGGGAGGGCAGTTTGAAGCAAAAGATATTTATATCATTCTGTTCAGCCGCACAAGTATCTTGTGCCTGATCTGACCAAGTGGAGAAACCCTTGTTTGCTCTCCTGAAAATAGGGTCTTGGACATCAAAAAGCTGCACGAAATCATGTCTGTGAAGTATGAACTTGCCGGACACTTCCCTCCGCACTTCAAATGCCTGGATGACGATATATCTCTCTTGGACGCTACCACCATTGATGTGAGCTCAGTGGTGCAGTATCTCCCTTATCACGTTGCACTCATGCCACTTGCGGCAAACGAGTATCTTACTGAGAAGCTGCACAAGGCTATAGAAAGTGTCCGGATTCCAGCCAACGAATTCCGTGATTATATCTCCGTGTTTGAGTCAGTGCCGGCTAGTAATGTTGATTGGAGGGACGACTACACCGAGTCAAATTCACAGGATGAGTTGCTAAAGGCAGTCTATAAGCACGATCGCAGAGCTATCCAACAGATTTTCGACAAGAGCATTGGTCCGGTTCAGGAGGACACGAGCAACACTGAGGTGCAGATCACAAGCGCCACTGTGCTCCAGGAGAACACGAGGTTCGCTGAGCTCCAAGAGAGCACAAGGCAGGACAGCTCAAGCTCCACGGGGGTAAGGTCTAGTGCAGTGACTGAGAAAACTAAGTTCAAGCGAAACAAGAAAGGAAAGCTAGCCTTCAAACGCCATTTGGATGTGCATTTGCACAGCCACTTGGCTGCTAAAGCTGGTACAAGGCCGCTAAGTGGCATGTTTCAGGCGGAGGCGTACTCATCAAAAAACAACGATGTTCTTGGAGAGATATTCACTGATCTGTTCAGTGGTCCGTCAATGAAGATGAAGAAATTGTAAGTAAACCTTTCAGAGATTTTGTTCATCAGTCTCTTGTGATGATAGCAGGAGCAAAGTAGTATTAGTTGGCATCTATAAATAACTAGTGTGCTGCATCACTTGTTAACTCTTCTTTTTTTGATGTGCAACAGCCTTCGGCCGATCATGGCACACTACCGTCACTTGAGAGATATGGATGATGAGTGATGCCGAAGAGAGGTGGGGTTCGATGCTGATGGTGGCTGATGGACAAGAAGTACATGGCTGATGACCTAGTGTAGGTTCAGAGAGTAGTTTGACATGGAATAGACCTGTGGCCTTTGTAGCTTTTTATTTTGTGAGTCGTGGCATGCTGTAGTGGTGCTATGGATGTGGTATCGGTAGACAGAGCAACTCAAGGGGAAGAACATATATTCCTGGCTGGTGAATCTTTTGTTGACTATTTCTGCCCCAACACTTTATGCCTGTGTTCCACTTTGCTTTGTGTTTTGTGTTGAACCAAGCAGCACACTGTCTGAACATACCTGTCTT
Organism: Triticum dicoccoides; assembly: GCF_002162155.2. Classification (NCBI taxonomy): domain Eukaryota; kingdom Viridiplantae; phylum Streptophyta; class Magnoliopsida; order Poales; family Poaceae; genus Triticum; species Triticum dicoccoides. The sequence goes on from NC_041384.1 coordinate 81,447,497, forward strand.
TCGAGCTGCACTGTCTGACCATCCCCATAGTCAGATCGCCCAGCCGGAAAACATGGCTGTCTGATCACTTGGTGATGCATTGATTGATACATAGCTGCTGTGTTCCTAAATATCTCTCTTTTTAGAGATCTCAATATGAACTACATGCAGATGTATATAGGCGTATTTTAGAGTGTAGATTCACTCATTTTTGCTCCGTTTGTAGTTCATATTGGAATCTCTAATAAAGGCTTATCTAACATATAAAGCCTGCTAGGCTACCCGCCAACCTGAGGCCTCCGCGCGCGCGAAGCTCGTTGGCCGTGCGATCTTTTTACTGTAGCAGTGTTTTGGCTGCTGGCAGCAGCCCCGCCGTTAGTTTTTTTCCACTTCCGGCTAGCAGTCCACCCCGATGACCATTGGGCCCGGGTGTATGTGGGGTTGCTTGTTTGAGAAGGTGGGTATCTGAGGTCCCGTCGCTCCAGAAAACGAACACGGTGAAAATCCTAGCCTACAGAGAGCCTCATCTCATCCCCAATCCCCTGCCTCCTCTTCTCCCTCAATCCCTATCCTCTCCTTCTCCCAAATCCGCCGCCTCCTCTTCTCCTCCCCAATCCGCCGCCTCCTCTTTTCCTCCGCAATCCGTGAGCCCTCACCACCAAGAAGCCACGGGTGCGCCGCCGCTGGAAGAAAAAAAGAAGAGGAGGTGGCACAGGGACCAGCGGCGGCGACGGCCTGGGAGCCACCCTGGAGCAGGTGGAGATGCGGGGCGGCGATGAAGGCGTGTGAGAAGATGGCCTGAGCGTCCTCGTCAAGGGCAGTTTTGGCTACCTCCTCCCGCCTCGGCTTGTTTTTCTCTCCTCCACCGTTGCTACTTCCTCGCTGCTCTCCAATGAGTGTCTCTGTCTCCTCTTATCATTGCCATTTTCTGATTGTATTGAAATTAATTCAAAAGAAAATCAGTTTGTTTGCTGCCAGTTAGTTTGATCTATTCATGTTTTCTTGTTCCCCATAGGATTGGGTTTGTCCGCTTGGTGGAGCAGGCAGGGAGCAAGTAGGCAAATATGGGAGAAGGAGAATGACCCTGACGAGATGGCTGCCGTAGGGTCGTGACCTTCTTTAGCATGCACATCGGCACCGTCCCCGCGTCCGCAGCAGGGGGACGACAATGGCTGCAAGTGACGGCACAGGAGCCCATCTTAGTCGAGCACCCTCCCAGGTTCGTGTTTCTCCCTATAGTTCTCTTAATTTTCTTGCACACATTTTTTTAGGTTTGCATATATTCTTGCATATGTGCATTTTTTTAGTTTTGCCTCACTGCACAAGCCTTGACTGGGCCATGTCCTTTATGAACCTCCATAGGGAACCCCCACAGTTATTTTGTTCTTTTGATTTAATTGAGTTCAGTAGATTAGCAAAGGGTCTTTTGATTTTGTTGAGTTTAGTATATTAGTAAAGGGTCTTTTGATTTCGTTGGCCATATAGGATTTTACTACTGTTATGGCAAAAGAAGGCTAAAGCTGGGAAAGACAACAATGTCAGGAGCCGGCCGAGGTAAAGAGACCTAAGTTGACAAGCAGGGTTGTGCAGTTATTTTTCTCTGCTATTCATTGAGCATATCAGGAGATTGATAGACAGTGTGAGAACTGGTACATAAAATAATTTCTTCTGAATCACATAGTGGTTCCTAACATTTAGCATTTCTAAAATTTGCCATTTTTAGCTAGATCCAAAATGCAGAGAGGCAAGGTTTATTTTCCTGGAGGTCCTATATTGCAGCTGGTGCTATTTTGTTATGTCAAATTGTGTATTTTTCCAGCTTCCCTTCCTCATGTATGAGGTGAGTACTAATTTCACTTCCTTTCCCCGCCTATGATTAATCCTCTTTGTAACCCCAATAGGGTTCTTATTTATTGTCTATATGTATTTACAATATTTGATTACGACCCCAATGAGGATAAAGCGATTTTAATATTTTTTGTGGGTGTGTGCAGCTTGTCTATGGTGGGATGGGGATTCGGAGGATAAATGTTATGGCAGTAAGGAGGTCAAGCGTGAGACGTCACATGTCAAGGGGATTTACTATTTAGTCTCTTCTAATCAGGTGAAGAGATACTGCTGGTTTAAACGGAATCCATACTTTAACATGATTTCTCCCAATTCAACAAAGTCAGGTACTACTCATGTTCTTTCATGGTATGGCTTATGTGACTACGAAGTATAATACTTTCTGTTATTTCTTTGATCCCCCAATACAGGTACTACTCATGTTCTTTCATGGTATGGCTTATGTGACTATGAAGTATAATACTTTCTGTTATTTCTTTTATCCCCCAATACTGTTAGCTTTCTAGATAAATTCAAAATTCACTGACCTGGAGATCTCTCACTTAATTTGCAGCTATGGAGCTACTCGAGGCAGCAGAACATTATCCCACACGGAGATGGGGATGGCCATGCCCGTGCTGATGCCGTCGGCCGTCGGTGAGAGCATCACCGTCAACAACGGCTCCAGCGACCTCTCCAGGAGCTTCTCCATGAGCTCCTCGGGTGACACCAACTCCAACATCATGTTCTTCACGCCCGGAAGCAAAAAAGCGAAGGTGCTCATCGACAGCGACGATGGCATGGTCACCAGCCTCAGCAAAATCGAATCCCAAGTAGGACAAGCTTCACATGTATACACTTCACATCCATCCGCACTCTGCTCCCCGTCAATTGTTTAATGCTACAGTTCTAACCTTGGACCAAATTCAGTTTGGCATGTCAACCACGTCTTTAGACATGTCCGGCATGGACGACTATCTGCAGCTGCAGCAATACTTCATCGCCTACACAGTCTGCACCAAGCGTGGCTGCGCCACTCACCCACGAAGCATCGCTGAGAGGATTAGTTAATTTCCTACAACATTTTTGGTGTTTGTCTTGGTGCGACATGTTTGTACTGAATATTTTTCTTTCTTATGCTGTTTAGGAAAGAAGAGCAAGGAATAGCAAGAGGCTAAGGAGGCTGCAAGACCTCGTGCCCAATATGGACAAGGTAACTAAATCAGTTGAATTGATGCACACTGTCAATTCTGTCACCATAAAGTTGGGTGCCATCTGGCATCTGCAGAGTATCAAAGCTTCTTCTAGATCAAAGAAAGCTAATCCAGAATCAACCATAGTCAGTGCAAGAAGGTTATACAGGGCAGATGATATTTCATCAGAGATGTTTGTCACTTTGCCTTATTTGTCCAGGGCCTACTATTCACTTCATTATTGTTGATCCACATCATTACTATCATACTACTATGATTCCGAATAACCTTTTGGTTTGTGCATTTGGTATTTAATATTTCTTTGTTGTTTGATCCAGGTATACTACAGTGAAAATATAATAAGTGTGCCAGTTTGTGATGGTTGAGGGGAAATGTGAGGTTATAGCAAAGAATGACATTCCAAATTCAAATCTTCCGGTAGTGGTTGAGCATGCCTTTTACTGTGAACATTTATATGATCCTGATGCTGGAGCTCTTAAGCAGGTTAGTTATTGCCAACATTCATCTTTTGATTTCTCCAGTTTTGCATTTATTTTGTGAGAAACTGCTTCAGGTAGTTGACTGAGCATGTCTTTTCTTTTAACCAGCTACCGACAAATGTTAAGCTCATGACCTTGACAAGGAAGGCGCATGCTGCAAAAAAGAATGAAGGCAAGTAGATTTGTGACGATGAGCAAGCTGGTTCAGACAAACAGAACGCAACACCAGAGAACTGTCTTGCAACCCTTGATATTTTTGCTGGCTGTGGAGGTTTGTCTGAAGGGTAGTAGCTATCTGGTAATTATATTTCCATCTGCATGTTTATTATTAGATGCTTGCTGGTAGATAGAACAAACTTGACCTCCACATACTTTCTGATCATTTGACAGTACTGGCGCACCATGTACAAATTGGGCAATTGGATATGAAGAACCTGCCAGGCAAGCATTTGGTGAAAATCATCCAGAGGCAGTGGCATTAGTGGAGAACTGCAATGTGATTCTAAAGTATGCAACCCCCCTTTTTCTCCTTTGGACGTACTAAACCTATTGTTACTGTATCTCCCAACTCATTTGTGACTCGGGTTTGTTTCTTGAAGTATTCTCAAATCTGCATCTCCTCTCTTCAGGTTGTGGTCAGGGAGGCAAAGCGAAGGGCAACCTCCGGAGTGTCGCGGAAGAGTGGTGTGAGTAGAGGGTGTCGCGGAAGAGTGTCACGCAAATAAGTGGGTGGGGGAAGGAAGCAGAGCAGGCAATGCCCCTATTTATATTTGGCGTTGGCATGTCCAGATCGATGGGCCAAAGCTCATTGTGAGCTCCTCCTCCTTCACTCGATTTCTTCTTCCATGCATGCACAGCTTTGTCTATATTTCTGTGGTATAATATGTTCTGAAACAGTGTGCTATTATTGAACTATGTTACTCTGTTTCTTTTCTGAAGTAGGAAGTGATGAATCAAACAAGGATGAAGGGTAACACGATGACGTGTTTGGTCTTCAGCCATTTCTTTACTAAGAAACCCAGGTTAGGATTGTCTAAATGTCCAGAAGCTCAATCTTACTACTAAATGTAGTTATTCGCTTCATTAGTGGAATGGCTATCTTCTATCGTCAGATCTATGATACAAGACTAAGTTTTTTTTATGATTTGTATTAGTGTGATCCATACATTAAATGGTGAAGGATTACTACTACTATATCAGTTTAGGTCTAATCTAGAGTTTAGACTTCCATTTTTTGCGGGGATCTAGAGTTTAGGCTTGACTAATCTTTATAGCAGTTTGTTCATGTGAAAATTATGACTGATACAAACTAGATGTTATTATATAATATCGGGACAAGATACTAACCTACCATTATGCAAAAAAGAAAAACATAATACTGCTCTGCCGCTAACAAACGATGTCACAACTTAGACAATCTCTGAGGTCGAATTTCTGTTTTCCAACAATGGGTTTTTCATTTCTATCCTACTACTTATAGCTGGATTAATGCATTTATCTCTCTCTATCTCCGTTTCTGTTGTTACTTACTGCCCTTTTAAGTTTTCTATTCCCAGTTGGTTTCATTTTTTATTTGCTAACATCCACAAAAATGAATATCCACTTTATTTTTTTATTCCCGGAGTGCCGAAGGTGGAGCGGCGACGAGAGCTGGCCATTTGTTAACAGTCGCAGACACGCGTGTACCCTGCTCGCTGGCCGTTGCAAACTGAACGGCTATATGCATTAAATGGCCATACACAAAGCTAGCTTGCACAGTAATCGGAGGAGTTGAACTAGGTTGAGCTGCTGCTTCATATGGCCTGGAACGCCAGGCCGTCTTCTGTGTTGTCGTCGCGGGCACCACGGGACCGTCTTGGCCTTCTTCCGTGTCACCATCGAGAGCTAGCAGGAAATGTGTGTCGAGAGGCACATGAATACACCCGTGGATTGTTTTTCAGCATGCTCAGTTTTAAAAAACGAGTTATGCAGTTCTTTTTTAATACAGAGAAAAAATGATAATTTTGCAAGTACTACAGTATTAAGATCACTGTTTTTAATACTGTAATTTAAACCACAGTTTTTAGTGGTAGCCAAACAGCTCACTGTAATTAAAACTGTGTTAATCTCAAAAACTGTGTTATTCTCAAAATACATAGAAAGTACTTTGCTATCAAACAGGGCTACAAGTGCAGATTTCCTTGAAGATAGTATATTTTATAATTGTATTGCCAACGTGCTTCCATAGTTTTATCACCACAAAATAATTCTAGCTGCTTCCATAGTAAGGTAACAATAATCTGTGTTATAGCAGAATATAGATGTAGTGTGCTTGTCTCAATATAATGCAGAGTTTAGAAATGAACTAAAATCTGTGAGCAGGAAGTAATAGGCTTATTTTCCAGTTAGAAAAATATATGTACTGTAGCATCATGTATTCAGGTAATCCCTTGTATTTTTTCACCAGGTTCATGTTTTATATATTGTCCATACACCCACGTAAACTAAAGTTTGTAGTGTCAGCACTAAACAGGGGCACAACTTAGTATGGGTAGAAAAATAAGAGCTTGTGAAAAGAATAGTATCTCTATTACAGGATAAGAATGACTCTTTGGTTTTATGCTGATGTGTGAAAGCACCCCATTATCATGCAAATAGTACCAGGTTTAGAGCCTTGATTATGGCGGCTATAAACCCAAAACAATCCATCTTATTATTTAGTATACAAAGCGCGTTCTGGTGGGAATGACTCCAATTAGAATTCTAGCTGTCGGCATATATCTGATTGGTCCCGGATTGAAAATCTCAATTGTCAGGACTTGCTTGTATGCATTCCTAAATAGTGTAAAACTGAAGCTTGCTGCTCGTGAGGTGTCAGCCATAAACATGTATTATGGCCATTGTTTATACGGTGAAGTGCCTAAAAAATAGAGTTACAGTAGGGTTTTTACCCTACTGTGTTTGCTAAAAAAAGTGCCTAAAATTCAGTGACCATAGCTTTCCACTTTAGCTCATAAACTGGATGGCAAAATAGAGTTTGCCCATTTCATATCTATGTTGTCTTATTAGGAAAATAGAGTTTGTTTTATAGCTGATGCTTAATATGTTTCATCGACTGGTATGCTCTAACTTTAGCTCATAAACTGGATGGCAAATGCTAATTCTGATGGAGCTTTTGCCACTTATTGTTTTATGGTTGTCTAGACAGCTGATGGCATGCTTCTTTTTGTGAATTGTCAATTCTTTTGTACAGGGTCCCTCGGCTACTTATGTTTTGCCAGACAATGAGAGTATGTAGATAGCATGTATGATTTTTGCATTGGTTTGCGTGCGCAGGTTGAGATGCATTACATGATGTTTTCCTTTTACATTTATGAGTATTATAGAGTCATTTCTTTTTCCACAAGGGGCAGTAGTTGTGCCATTTGATTCGAAGGACAAAGAGTTGATCACAAATGGGTAGCATTCAGGATATATACACAAGAGTATAGAACCAAATTATATGATGTAGTTGACTACTATTTCTATTAACTTCTCCTGTACACAATGTTCACGAGTTCATGTATTAAGTACATTTTATTGTGTCACTTGTGTTTACTCTTTTTTTAATGCAAGTTTACAGCTACTCGGAATTCCTAATTGTAGACTCAACTATTTTGACCTACCGATGATCTAATTTGTGGCATTATTACCTTAATAAAATATTTGCATTTAATTTTCTTTTTATATAGGGGCATAAGTTCTTACCAAATGTACTCAAATATACGGTTACTGAAAAATGCAAATATTTTCAACACGAACATGGTTTTAAATAGGTTTTTGCAACATTTGGCGCAACTGGTCATCTAGTATTCAGGAATGGATGGATGTATGCATGATCGCCCACTCCAGCGGCGCGACCCAGCAGACGCACTGTCTGGTCGCTCGCGCAGACGCTGTGATTTCCTATCCTATGCCTCCACGTTTCCTGTTGGTTGTGCGTTGCTCATCCTGGTTTGTTGCCACGTACAGTACAGTCCCTGCTTTGGTTCATTGCCTCGACCGCCGCGTGCTATTTGGAAGAATCCCGTCTGTTCCGGCTTCTCCAGAGAAATTCCTGGCCGTCTCTCTACTACAGGCTCGCCGTTGTTCCTCATACGTCTGTCCGCGGTGCAGAGTGAAGCTTCCCCTGTTCCTGCTGCTGCCAGGGCCACTGCGTTGCTGCTGTTGCTGCAGAGTGAATTCTAGGTGAAGTTAGTATCATTTTTGTCACAACCTGTAGTTGGATCTCCGTTCTAAAATTTGTTAACGTCAGAAGCACCACGGTATAGACCTGGGTTCCATTCCCGGCTGGTGCAAGTTTTTTATTGTGCGTGCGTTTTTATGTGTAAATCAAACAGCACACTGTCTGATCAAACTGATAGGGGATTCATTCAGAGGTGAAGAAGAAGAAAAATTCTACTCCATAAATTCATCGATCTGCCAATGATTAAGGAGCGATAACCAGACCTACGACACATGTTTCGTCGAAGTGGAGCATCACCCACACGACACCATCCGGTCCAAGATCTGTCCAAGCAACTGAAAACTACCTACTGTATTCAAAGGCTTCAGCCGGTGCATGTCATCCATGGCGTGTTCGGCACCGCCGGGCCCCGCGAAGCGCGTCCGCCGGTGGATCTCCTGCACGTCGGCGTTCCGCTTGAGGAGGTTGCCGGGCCGCTCGCCGGCGGGCAGGTGGGTGCACACGAAGCAGAACATGGTCTGGTAGATGGACATGCTCGCCGACACCGACCCCTTGTTGCCGATGTAGCCCATGGCGTCCACGCCCACGGTGGACACCTTGATGTTCTGGACGCACCTCCGCAGGCCGCGCCGCACCCCGATGGTCAGGAAGATGCCCGTCATCTGCTTGCTCACGATCCTCACGAACGGCGAGCTGCCGCCGCCCTTCTTCTTGCCATGACCACGCGCGGCCTCGCCGTCGAGGTCGAGGTCCAGGTCCAGGTCGAGGACCATGGCCGGACCGTCGTCGGTGGCGGCCCTGGACTTCATGAACGACCTGTGCGCGCCGAACGATCTCGGCGACTTGAACGACGCCGATGACAAGGACGCGGTGGCCATCAGGTCCAGCGGCTGCTCCGGCCAGGCGAGCCCGATCCTGTCCGTCTTGCTCATCGTCTACACGAGCGCCCTCTGCTGCGCGCTTGGCTGCTCGTCCACCGGGTCCTCCATGGCCCCGAGCATCCTGGGGGTGGCGACGACGTACCCCTCGGGGTGCACCGGGAAGCTGAAGGGCGCGTCGTCGTCGGTTTCGGTGTCGGTGCCGCCGGGGAACAACTCGTCGGAGCCGTCGCGGGTCGTAGTGGCCGGGTGGCTGCGGTACCTGTACTTGGGCCTCGAGCAGAGCAGGACGGCTGCGTCCGCGTGAGCGTGTCACGGATGAGCGCCTCCCACGCCAGTGCCGGCCGGACGTCCTCGGCGCCGAACACGTTGCCGGTGTTGAGCGGCACCACCTCCTGGAACCGGAGCACGTACATGTCGGCCTGCTCGCCGCCGGTGGTGCCGAGCCACTCGGCAATGTCCAAGCCTTCCGGCGGCTCCTTGCAGGCGGCGTTGTACGTGCCAATGCAGATCCTGCAGGAATCCATCAGCTCAGCGCCATGCCACCGCGAGAAACGGAAAATGCGCCGCGATCGTGCCGAACAATTCGATCGTACCTGAGCTCCTTGCCTCCTTGGTGTTGATGTACTGCGCGCGCATCGTCTCCGAGTTCCTCCGCCGCAGCTTGTACGGCGCGGCGTCCAGGCTCTCCTCTGCAGATCGTTGAAGAAAAACAGGGAGGTGGTTCACGAGGAATTACTATGAATTTTGCCTCCGATTAGTACTACTAGCAGTTCAGAATACAAAATTTGGCAGTGGTAACACGTAGCAGGTGTTCGATGGTCAGAAGCAACGCCGATCAGGGTGAAAATGCGCAAAATCAACCAGGTCAACGGAACTAGCTTGTCGTGCTCATGCGAGTGTACTGTGACACGATCAACACGGCGGTCGTGCCATGTGGTTGCACCACATCGCACCCTCTCGCGAGCCTTGTTTGCGCAGGCTGCCGCTGTTGCCCCTATAGAGGACTATGAGAAACAACTACACATACCTCTCATTTGTACGGCCACTCAAGTGGAGAGTTACCAGAATACAATTTACTCCGAAGAAGAAAACACAGTCGCATTTTTGCAAACCACCTGTGATTTTTTGTGAGGGTGCGAAGATCCATGTGAATTCGCTCAACAAATCATTAACATCATCAGCACCAGTGGTCTAGTGGTAGAATAGTACCCTGCCACGGTACAGACCCGGGTTCGATTCCCGGCTGGTGCATTTTTTTGCTCAGTTTTTATGCCTCGTGACTCATTTCGAGCTGAGGCCACATCCTGCTACAACAGCTTCCGTCTTAACATGGGCTGTACTAGATCGCCGGCAAGTGCGACACGTCAGGAAAAAGAACAGGCCAACGGTGAAGCAAGGCATCAACGTTTTCTGCCTGCAGCAGCTTCACGCACCACTGATGACAGTATGCAGCACGGCAAACACATACGCATCCGGTGAGAAAGGGCAGATGCGGCATCAGCTAAGCGATCGTCCACTGCAAAACAACCATCCTTTGGACAATCTGGTCCTTGCATGGTTTCAGGGTTCACAGCACAATATCTGCATGAGCAATGCAACTCCAAGAGATTCTTGCGGACATGAACGATGTAACAGGCGACACGGAAAGAAGCTTGTGTAAAACCGTAGAATCGACTATTCTGCGCAGGTTTAATTACACGACACGGTCAACTACTAGCCTAAACGATCTGTAGCCAAATTGGCTGATGAACAAGATTCACAGTCACAGGACTCCACAAAGCTACTCGAGAGGGCGATGGATGCTATAAGAAAAAGAACGAGCCATCCGCATGATCAGCTGGTTGTGTTGCAGGCTTGCAGTATTCTCGGCTTCGTGTCCCAGTACTGGTCGAACCGATGCCTCGCGTACTCCTTGTACTCAAAGTCGATGTTCTTGTTCACATGCGCCTGCAGAGATAGAGGAAGAACCGAAAAATAACAGTCAGCTTTGATAGATTGATTATTAACACTGAGTAGATACATTGCAATTGCCTTTTGTTGTGGAGCTTACCGAGACTATTCCCCAGAGACCCCAGAAGAGATGGCTTGTGAGACTGTACTTTGCAATCAAGCCAAGCAATGTTTCGACTTCTACATCGGATGGGTTTTCTCCTGACAAACAAAGGAAGCATTTAGGAACAGCACATTTGAGTGATGCATTAAAGTAGTTTTAACGTGCAATCGTGCATTCTGAAGTATTCATCACATTTCCAGCACAGCAGAGTGTGGTGTTCCCAAAGAACTCTCCAATTACCTGAAGAACTAAGGTAAGCCTCAATAAATCTCCGCTGTTCATCCATGTCTGAAATTATGCAGGGGAATCAAACAAGTAATCAACATGTGATTAAAAAGGTGTGAGACACATAGCCATCCATTATTATATAATTTGGTACATTTGGTTATTGAAAAACTAACCAGGATATTTTGTGAAGTCCATCACGTGCGGTGTATCACTATGATAATCAGCAGCCATCTCACAGAAGTGATTCGCAATGTCGAACGCAATAGGGTTAAAACTAGCGTATTCATAGTCCTGAAGGATAGAGAGATTAACAAAAGTGCAATCAGCTATAGAAAATAAACAGGCAAACCAAACTGTCGATGTTCTAGAATCACTAAGCAGCACAAAGAAAAATTACGAGTCGACCATCAATAATTGAGAATTTTTATTTTGTGCTCTTCTAAATATGCAACCAGGTGCTAGTTTATGCTTAAATAAGGATTGACAAATATTCATTGGTAAGCAGTATTGACTATAACCATAATTGAGAATTTTTCTTTTGTGCTCTTCTAAATATGCAACCAGGCGCTAGTCTATCTTTAAATAAGCATTCACAAATATATGTTAGTATCCATATAAACAAGGTCAGGTTTGTAACAACTACTTACAATTAAGGTCACTTGTCTGGTCTCTTCGTATATCATAATGTTCCCATACTGCAAATCATTATGGCAAAATACTACTCTCTGATCGACCCCGGACAATACATTCTCCAGCTCCGCAATCTCATCGCCGAGCGTCTCCAACCGCAATTCCCTGGCCTCCTCGGTCGAGCACCTGCTGCGAGCTTCCTCAAGCCACCGCCTGAATCATACAATGCCCTGCTGTTAGCTTCTGGTCGCAATACGCACATCTGCCACCCATAGAATAAGGAGTCGCGATTCACCAGGCCTACCTCAGCCTCTGCCAGAGCGAGATGTCCTTGGGTCCAGGCATGTCGAGCTCGTGAAACTCCCGCAGCTTCCTGGCAATCAGGCCGGAAATCTCCGGGTCGCGCAGATCCGGCGCCGAGAGCGTCTGAGCAGACAACAACGCCACCCACATCAGAAGGAGAAATGGCATTACAGTAGGAGCAAGGAGCAGCAAAGCCATTGCGTTGCGTACGTACCCTGGCGTTGATGAACTCCTCGACGCGGCCCTGGGGGAAGCGGCCGAGGAGGCGGGGGCCCTGGCCGTGGCGGGACATGCACTCGAAGGTGCGGACCTCGTCGGCGCGGTCGAAGAAGACCTCGACGCCCTGGCCGTAGATGCGCACGAGCACCTTGCGCGGGTCGCCCTCGCCGCCGGGCCAGGTGATGCGGAAGACCTCGTTGGTGAGGGCGCCCTTGAGCTGGGACACGACGAGGGCCGCGGGGTCGACGTCGGCGCCCCAGAGCTCGCCGGCGAGGCGGTGCAGGATGCGGCGCGCCTCCGCCGGGATGCGGTCGATGCTGGAGCTCCGCCGCAGCTCGGGCCCGGCGTCGGCGGCGGCGGCGGCCATTGGCGTCAGCGGCGGCGCGCGGCGGCGGGGGCGATCTGCGGGGGTCGGATGGGAGGGGGGCGTGAGTCGTTTCCCGTTGAGTTCGCGAGAGCTGTTTGATGGGGGAGAGGATTGGTGTGGGGTATTGGGGGTTGGAATGGCCGTGGGATCGGATCGGATCGGAATCGGGATTGTTGCTGGGGAAAAGAAGTGGCAGCTGGCAGGAGAAGCTTCCAGGGAAAAGTTAATAATTGCACGAGGATCCACGTCGGCTGCTACGTTGCGCGTCTCGTGGACACGTGGGAGGGATAGAGATACGAGTTTACTTTACACAGTACGGACGCGAACGCTACTCACCCATGAACACCGCAGTGGTACTAGTACTATCAGCTCATCAAGATTTAAGTGCTAGACTTGATGCTAGTGTTCGCATATTTTTTAATTTTTTTCATACTTTTCAATGATATGCGTTCAGTTCTTACGATATATACATACTAAAAATATAGCACGGTGATATAGGTAATCTATAAAAGTATCATATTAAATTTTTGTTTGGTTAGAGGGAAGAGAAGAAAAACAGGTTATAAATTTACAGTCAGCTTTATGGGTTCTAGCATCCCTTATGAGAGAAAAAGATGGCCCACACATTAATAACATAATAACATGTATATATAACTAACTATCGTATGAATAAGCTAATATGGCTATAAGTAACATGATAACTTCATTAGCCGATTATTATCTATACTATTAACCTTGTTCTAAGATCCCAACGATGCATTCAAAAAAAAAACACCTATGGGCGTCATTGCCATCAATTGGAGGCAAGGTTTTCACTCGACTATGCATCGCTAACCACCCGCTTGTGATGACAGGGACAAGTTAGATACGACCACCACCACCATCTCCCGCCGAATAAACATCGACCCCTTGGGCCATCAATCATCACTACCACCAATAGAGTTAAACATTGGGACCTAGATATGTTGCACGCTGAGCTACCCTATAGCCCGGCATGCTACGATAACTAGCTAAAACAGAGGATTTCAGACGCTTTGCGGGGACAAGATCGATGAGTGAACCTGTGCATGAAAACCGAAGACTGAACCCATATCAACGCTTTAATATAAGATTCATACAAGGTGACCGAAGACTAAACCGAGGAATGACGCAAACGTTCGCTCCCATACACCATCCACAAGGAACGAGACTCCATGATGTAGAATGGCAATTAATTAGAAGCATGTATGGCAATTTCTTTGCATAGCATGGAAATTCGGTCTATTGCGGCATAGCAAATTCTCAAACGTGTTGGCAAATTTTCCTTTTTCTTTAGCCTGGTAGTTCTTTCTGCTGCATCATGGCAAATTCCTAAATCGCATGGCAATTTACTCTACTACAGGCAAATTCATAATTCTTTGGCTAGCATGACAAAAAAAACATGACAAATCTTTCTGTAATAGTATGACAAATATATTTGTTATACCATGACAATTCCTAAGTGTTCTTTGGGAGTGGTTTTTAGGGAACACTCTCTGATGGCGTTGTTCACTCAAACAAGATTCCTGTAAGAATCACCCGTAAAAAAGAGAGATTCATGTAAGAAATGCCCGATCATTCGCTCAGGTGACCTCCCCTTGGGGGAACGTCAATGTCGCGTTATTGATGTCCAAAATCTAAGCTCTAGATATAAGGTAGCATTATCTCTACTCCTATTCAGTTGGTGATGATGGTGTGTCTACCATCCATCATTTCTGACCATTAAATCTACATCTAACGGCTATAATGTAAGCTGTGACCTTTTTACAACAACTAGAATAATGCACGTGCGTTGCAACGGGATATAAATATTGTAGTACGTTAGCTTGTGATTTACCTATCAATAATAATGTGATTTTGTAAATAAATATTCATCAAATCATGACCGTGAATTACCTTATATTTTGATTAGAAGTTTGGTAAGTAAATTAAAGTGGAATTGGTTCAAAAGGTAAGTAAATTAAGGTGATTGATTGTCATATAAATGAAAGGTTAGACGAAAGGGTGATGAAGAAAAAGGTGAAATGGAACCTTACGTTCTTTTTAAGTAGTAGAGATAATTCACTTCTTTTCTCCAATTTGTGGAAAACCCATTAGTATCTTAAAACCAACCACATCCCTCCCTCGCGTCATCAAAATAGCCTAAGAAATATATTTTGAATGAAACATAGTATATTTTTAGTGATATATGTACATCAAAACTAAAGTGTTTTCTTTCAAGTTTGTGATCAAGTATCATTCTATTTTGGATCCGTTGCAACGCACAGGCACATTCCTAGTATGGCGTAAAAACGAGAGTTCCTACTTCCCATTTTCCCTTCGTTTAAAAAGATAGTTCATGTTTAAAATTGTATTTTAAGAACTGGCTCAAGAAAGATTTAGATTGAGAAAGCAATCATATCCACGCTGCCATCGTCTCTCTCACGTTGGCTTTACATCGCTCCGCACAGGAACTAGCAATCAAAGAGCCAGCAAAGAACCTAAATGCGATAAGAGCAGAGTAGATGAGGAGGGCTCAGTACCATTACATCGGTTGTTGAAGGAGACGGCGGCAGTGCCGGGACGTGCCTGGCGGATCACCCGCAGACGAGAAGGCCACAACACCGACCAGCGCGGCCGCAAGGCTTGAGACATTGCCGGAGAGGGCCTCTGGCCGCCGGCGACCATCCATCCAACTAGTGAACGAGCTAGCAGCTGAAATAGATGGCGAAGATTCTGCCCGTGAAGTGTTCGGTTGGAGACAGACAAATTTCTTGTCGGTACCGGATAGTGGATCACTTTCTTACTGGTCACGTCAGTACCTAAGCACATGCGGTCCGGTCGCTCCTGAGGAGCAAGACACGCCTGGATCAGCACCAAGCAAATCCTTACGGCCGCTGGCTGTGATCATCACAAGCATCCCGTAATCTGACGGTTGCAGGACAGCGCCTCAAAAATATATTCCATCCGTTTCTTTTTAGCCTTCATACATCTCAAGTCAAATTTAGTATAGTTTGACCAACTTTATAGAAATAAATATCAACATTCACAATATGAAATCAATATCTTTGGATGCATCATAATTTTCATACTATATAACTTCAGTATTTTGGATATTGATATTTTTCTATATAGATTTGGTCAAACTTTGCGTAGCTCAACTTCAAGCAAACCTTATACATGAAGTAAAAAAGAAACAGTAGTACAAAACTTCACCCGGCAACAAACGAACATGCTTAGAAAAACCCTGCATGGAGACTGGAAAAGGCGCAAACCACATATCAAAATCCAGAAAATTGCATAGTTTGGATTGATATACAAATATACTCCCTCTGTAAATTAATATAAGAGCGTTTAGATTACTAAAGTAGTGATCTAAACGCTCTTATATTAGTTTACGGAGGGAGTACAATGTAGCATACATTACAAACATCGTCTGTCCATGGATGGAGAAACGGCGTCACCAGCCATGCCAGGAAAATCGTCTCTGCCGAATAGGCTGCAAAATTGACTTCCAATTGGCGGTGTGTCCAACCTATAGGCTCAAAATGCTTTATATACAAACCGGAAGCCCCAGTGGCCCCATCCACGTCACAGAATTCAGAGGAAGAGGGAAAATGGTTGCCGGGCGACTGGGCCAAAGAAAGCATGAAACATTTGCCGTTGTGCTATACACTCCTGTAAGATTTATCCACCTTTTGGAGACAAAAAGAAGAGATGATTTACATGAGAGGGAGGTATGCACCCCCATGGCCCTTCCTCAGTATCAGCGGCCCAGCGTTCTCAGGGACCTTGTCCAGAACCGCATTGCAGCCCTCAAGGACATCGCTGAACCCAGTTGCCAGAGTTGCCAACTGCAGCCTCAGCCTCATATCCCTTGTTCGACGCAGCAGACTCCTGAATGATCTGCCGAGATGCTTTCCCCACTCAGCAGGCAAGCCTCCAGGTGAAAGCCAGACTGAGAAGTGCGACTGGTCGCCCCTGGCTGCAACCTCTGCCCGGTAAAATCTCGCAAGCTCCACGAGCATTGGTGGGTGCAGGGGCAGAACTAGTACAAATTCAGCCACAAATAGCTCGATGAGGTCAGGTTTCAGCATCTGGTTCCAGAAGACTGGGGCCCATTCCATTGGCTGATTTATGCTGTATGCTTCGGCAACAATGAGGGCCTCCTGGAACCTAGATTGATCCACAAAAATCCGGCGTGCGTTGGTTTCTGTAAGACCAATCCATACAAGATCAGGTATTCGGATCTGAAGAGATAGGAGAGAAGCACGAGCGCAAGCACGATGTGTCCTTTGGCCAGCGTCAATTGTTGAAAGAATCTCAGCAGTCTGTACAAGGTTATGCATAGCCTTAAGGAGCTCATCATTCCGTCGTTCCTTATCATGCCGATCTAACCAGCTTTCCATGTACTGCTCTGCACGCGACTCAAGGAGGGAAGCCGCCTCATGTTTCATGTCAAAGTGCTTGTATACCTGCATCAGACACATATGTTGAAGGGGGCATAACGAAACAGCAGAAAGACTTATCTCGTAATGACGACAGCCAAGTTGTAAGGAAACACCGCAAGTATGATGGAAACCAAAATCACAAATTCTTGTATATTTTTTGTTCTTCATGTAGTTGCACAGATGGTTCTGGCCCCCAAACAAGCTACTACTGCTCAGTACATTTCTGTTCCATACTAATTAAAAACTGGCATGGCATGCTGCTAATCAACAGATTTCATTTCCGCCTCGTACTAATGAGAAGCTGCCATGATAGGCTGCTAATCAACAGATTTTATGCTTCAGCAAAGCAATAGATCTAGATCCTGAAAAAGGGTTTGCTCAACATTTGTATATATTGGGTTAACTTTCTTATGTTCGATTTTCCATCTATTCTTTACAAAATAATTAACACAAAACACAATGATACCCAGAAGTGTTTATGTGGTTAACAAAGTTTTTTTTACGGAATGTGCTAAACATGTCTTTGCACCTAAATCTACTCCCATTCTACATTTACAGAGAGAGAGAGAGAGAGAGAGAGAGAGAGGACATATACCAGAGACAGAGCCTCATCATCATTTGGGTTGAAATGTTTCAGTGATGTAATAACAGCCAACCTAAACCCTCGAACTGATGCAGGTGCCACTGTGGCTGTGTCAGTGGAAGAATACTTTTGAAGTAGCAACTCCAATTGGCCATTTTCTATAAGGATGGAAAGGATGAAGCTCAAGGAGTGAAAATTGCTCACTCCAGTTATCAAGCGAGCTAAGCAAGAAAAATCCCCCTCTGAAACATATGAATCCACTCTGTTGGCTGCAAATGTGACGAGAACATCCACACCATCAAGACAAGAAGATGACATGTAGAAGTGATGTGACAGTATAAGGAGTTCAACCTGCAACAACATTTGGCATGGACTTAGAGACGGTAAAGAACAGCAAGAAATCAGCAAATTCTCAAACCAAACCTGAACATTAAAAATACTG
Source organism: Triticum dicoccoides (assembly GCF_002162155.2). Classification (NCBI taxonomy): domain Eukaryota; kingdom Viridiplantae; phylum Streptophyta; class Magnoliopsida; order Poales; family Poaceae; genus Triticum; species Triticum dicoccoides. Next base: position 81,465,354 of record NC_041384.1, read on the forward strand.
AAATAAATACAATGCACAGCTCATATAAAAGGTATAGCTTGACACTGCAAATGTCATTTGAATAAGGTTCTTCACTTCCAACATATTAGCTCAATCACGAGAGAATGGGTACAGACAAAGCTTAGAAAACCACCGGTTACCGGCCCAGAAACCAGAACTGGACGGTTGCAGTTTTTCTGACACCCAGTCCCAGTCTTCAAAGCCCTAGCTCACCGCTTAAACCTCATCATCTCTAATCTTTAACTACAAATGTTCAAAAAATGGCATGAAAGCAGAACACCATTAGATGGCAGAAACCACATTCCAGTTTCATCTCCACATCACTCCACAACACAAACACCATCATCCAGCAGACACACCTCCTTCACTTGTCTCTGTGCCCCATCCCCGTCAAAGTTGCAGGCACCAGCAGCACTCACCAGCCTGTCTGGCTGCATTATCAGTACGTCAATGCCCTCCAACACATCTGCCTGGTGTTGGCAGCTCAACACCCCACTGCCAAACTACCTCCCATATACAACTCATTGTCACACACACATACAGTTAGTATTGTTCGCCAGCCCCACCAGACTATCCTAACACCCAAGATGCTGGAGGACAGGTTAACCATGAAAAACCTCGGTGTGCACCCCCCAGTGTAGCTGACATACCATCTCCACACATCACTCTGTTACATCACCTCTCTAGGCCAGTTACCGCCAGTCCAGGGGATGGAAGGAATGCTTGCAAAGTTTGAATCTTCTATATCTAAATAGCCATAACCCCCACTAATCTATTTCTCTCAACACGCAAGCATGCCACCTCAGCACGCAACATGCATAGGAAAAGACCCACTTTAACATGCAACTATGCATAGGAAAAACCACACGTCAACATGCATGATAATTTTCAATCAATTATGCTATTTACATTTAATAAAAACTTTACAAATACACAATAATCAAACACAATAAATCATATGTATTCTTAGTTTTAGTTTTCAAATTATTACTCTAAATATTCATGTTCCATACAACCAAATCTTAATGAACTATATTGCAAAACATTCCCGCAACAACATGCGGGGTATCATCTAGTAAACTAAAAAACTGAAACCAGATCACACAAACCTCACAAGCATGCGGTACTTCATGCCCAGTCATTACCAAACGCATTAAAGCGTGGCCAATTTCTGGTTCTGATGGGCATAGTTTTGCCCACTTCAAGAAGTCACTTGATCTCCACAATAGTGGTGCAGGGCCTTCTTCTTTTTGGGAGTCCAGATAACCTCCACGATGTGCAGCTAAAAGCCCCTGCAATTATTGGACGTATCAGTCAAGATATCTAACATAATACATGTTTTCCTCACCAAAAACAAAGTGCACTGAGCAGACCTTCAGAAAGGAATCAGCAAGAATTCTTGCAATGCTAGATGCAGGCATAATGTGTGTCTCCACCAGAAATTTAGCTTCATCAAAAGAATCCTGAGCTTTCAGTGAAAGCAACTGCAGAAGTTCAATTGGCTGTTTCTCAAATGCTTCAGAAAATGGGAGTCCCAGTATTTTTGCAGTTTGCAAAACCGCTATTATTCTCCTAATAAGAGCCCGTCCGCGCCCCTCGCCACATTTCACGGCTAATTTCTCCATAGCCTGAGATGAAATAACATTCTGATTGGTGGGTTGTACACTACTAGTCAACATATACCAACAAAAATTATCATACAAAAATAGCGAATCTGACATTACAACTATGGACCAAAGCAATGGCTAATATTGACCGGATCCTAGGTGTTATGTCCGGCCTGTCATATGGAAGGCCCATCGGGCAATCTTAGCCCACAAGTTATCTTAGGTTAATTCGTGTGCAAGTTATCTAGGTTATAAATATAAGTTGTAAGACTCTTTTCAGATCAAGCAATAAGAAGAATATTATCTCCTATTGCCCGGCTCCCTGAGGAGCCGGAAACCCTAGCCGCCAACAGCCCTAGCCGCCGCCCTTCTCCTAGCTCGCGACGGCGCCCAGCCGCCGGCGCGCCCGTTCCTCGCCACGGCCCCCTCCATCCTTCCCTTACCACCTACGCCCTAGACCTGGTAAAGTACTTGATCCTACCAATTTGGTATCCAGAGACACCAGACCGATCATGTCCCAATCTCCATCACCGCCGCCGCTACCATCCACCTCCACCCCGCTCTCGCTGCCGCCGGCCACTTCCACCGCGATGGCGGAGATCGCATCCGGCACCACCATCACCACCGCGCCCATCACCATCGCGGCAGACCCGCCTCCGCTCCTCTCGCCCGAGGAGGTGTCGGGCACCCTGCAGGAGCTTGTCCAGGCGGTCAGGGGTATTACCCTCTACCTCGCCGGGAACCAGCCCCCGCCACCCAGCGCCGGCACCACTGCCTACGGGCCGCCGCCGCTACAGTGGCCCGCCCCGGCCTTCCAGGCGCCCTACGGAGGGGCGTCCCAGCCGCCGCTGCTGTTGCCGCACTACTCGGCTGCGGGACAGCCGTGGCCAGCATGGCCGGCCTCCACCGCGCCGCTGGGGGGCCCGCCCCAGCAGCTTCTCCCGGCGCCACCGCCGGCCCCCACGCCGCAGGCGCCGGTGCAGCAGCTCCACCAGGCGCCGCCGCCATCGACAGTACCACCACCCGCGCCTAGGGCTACGGGTCGGCCCCTGCACCAGGTGCAGTTTCCACCGTCACCATCGCCGATCCCCGCTTGGGCGACCGGCTCGTCTCCGGGGCCGGTCTACTCCACGGCGCCGGAACAACCGACGCCCTCCCTGCGGTTTGATCAACCCTCCAGCTCGGCGAACTACGCCCCGGCGCTTCCCGACCCAGCATACGCGCCGGCGGCGACTGCGGCCGCCCCCGGGCACGGCGGGCCGACACCCCCTCGCTTCGCCAAACTGGACTTCGCCACCTACGAGGGCACGGAGGACCCCCTCAACTGGCTCAACCAGTGCGAGCAGTTCTTTCGAGGGCAGCGGACGCTCGCTTCGGATCGCACCTGGCTCGCGTCCTATCATCTTCGAGGCGCAGCGCAGACCTGGTACTACGCCCTCGAGCAGGACGAGGGCGGCATGCCACCATGGGAGCGCTTCCGGGAGCTCTGTCTCCTCCGGTTCGGGCCTCCTATCCGCGGGAGCCGACTGGCGGCCCTCGGCCGCTTACCTTTCACATCCACGGTGCAGGACTACGCCGACCGCTTCCAGGCCCTGGCGTGCCACGCGCCGGGCGTCTCCGCAACTCAGCGCGCCGAGTTATTTGTGGGCGGTCTGCCAGACCATATCCGCGTGGACGTGGAACTTCGGGGACCCCAGGATCTCCAGTCGGCCATGTATTACGCCCGCGCGTTCGAGCGCCGCGCGGTGGCCATCCAGCAGGAATCACCGTCCCAGACTGCTGGGTCGCTACCCGGACCGGATTCCGCGCAGGGTCGGCCTGTGCAGGCTTCTGCGGCACCCCTCGCCGCGACCGCGGGGCGCCCGTTCCGCCGGCTCACCCCAGCTGAGATACTCGAGCGTCGCCGCCAAGGGTTGTGCTTCAACTGCGACGAACCCTACAAGCCCGGCCACGCCTGCCCGCGACTCTTCTACCTGGAGGTGGCAGACTACATTCCGGAGGACGCCGTCGCCGACGACCTGGCCGCCCCAGATGTCGAGAAGGTGTTTGACGCTGGTTGATTACCTCGAAGAGTTCAAGCAAGCGCTTCCCCACCTTACAGCTCGAGGACGAGTTGTTTGTGCAGGCAGGGAGAAGTGTTATGTCCGGCCTGTCATATGGAAGGCCCATCAGGCAATCTTAGCCCACAAGTTATCTTAGGTTAATTCGTGTGCAAGTTATCTAGGTTATAAATATAAGTTGTAAGACTCTTTTCAGATCAAGCAATAAGAAGAATATTATCTCCTATTGCCCGGCTCCCTGAGGAGCCGGAAACCCTAGCCGCCAACAGCCCTAGCCGCCGCCCTTCTCCTAGCTCGCGACGGCGCCCAGCCGCCGGCGCGCCCGTTCCTCGCCACGGCCCCCTCCATCCTTCCCTTACCACCTACGCCCTAGACCTGGTAAAGTACTTGATCCTACCACTAGGCCTAAGCTACTAGCACTAGATGCCACATTTTTAATTCCACGCCTGGATTAGAGACTTTGTATTCACAAGGATTGTTCAGGCCGACATGTACAAAGTCATGAAGCAACTTAAAAGCAGAATTTTCTTTGTTCAGGCCAATATGTAACATTAATGAGAGCAGTCTGTTTCCAAAACGCAATGAGAACTTTTTCGATGTACCAAGCAACTATGTTGTAAATTCACACCAATATTTAATCTGGACGACAGTTTGCGATATTTATTGACTAGAGAAACAGCACACGGCTGCCAGCTTGCAACTATGTTGTTGGAGAATTATTTGTATACTCTCGACATAAAGATCATTCATTCCCAGCAAACCACAGGCAAATATTTCTAACTCAACTACAACCATAGTGTAATCTTTACTACAAGAAAAAATGGATTGAAAATTGGATGAAAGCTATAGCCTTTTGACCTTATATGTAACTTTTGTGGCAAATTAAACAGTGCAAGCCCAATAAACTAGAGAAAACATATGGTGTTTCTTTCATGCGCATGGCCAGTGTTTTCAGAACACAAATGCTATGTAAAACACTTGCGTCATGTCAGGAGTTCATTCAATGTAAATTATGCCAAAAATAAATTGAAGCTCTCCACCCTAGTCTTTGTTTGTCCATAGTCAGATCAGTGTTTTAAGAATATAAGTAACATACATGTATCATGTCAAGAGTATTCATTCTATCTATGTTAACATTATCATGCAACATGCAAAAAATAAATTGAAGCTCCGCCCCAGAACCCATACACTGGATAGAACACCTGAGCAAATGTAAACATGCATTACATCTATTTTCGTGTTTGACAATACTGCTGTTCTTTGTGCCTTTTTCCAGAAGAGGAAAAATTGCAAGCAGACATATTAAACTGTAATTTAACTTATTATGTTTAACTAATGTAAATAATAATTGTTGACATATGATGGTCATTGTGTTAACAGAAACTTCTGGCAAAATGAATGCAACAGTATAACCAAACCTGTGATGGATCAATCATATTGCTGCCACTTGCAATCTGGAGAGATTGAAGTATTGAGAGGGCTTCTGTGTCGAAGGATAATAAATTGATCTCTCCATCACCACCGTCATTTGCAACTCTTAACGCAACATCAACAAGGACAAGTTCTTCAGGAACATATGATGGAGATAACTTTTGTTGGAGTTGCTTAGCTGCAGTTATTTGCCCAAATTCTAATAAGGAGAGCACAGCCTTCTCCATATCTGCAGGCCTGACATGTTGCTCCCAACCAGACAGAGACGCTTCCATCTTTGCAAATTCCTCTTCAGATAGTAAATTTCTTGCTTGTTCTCCAATCTTAGAACGAAAGAAAACTTTAGAATTATCATCAGAATCATTGGTGCTACTTTCAACATTATCAGTGACACCTCGTCTAAGTGGTAGATTTGTTTTGCCCCTTCGCTTTGCTCTTGCATTATTTGTTGTTGTTGTTGCTTCACTGTTATATTCAAAGAGATGCAAATGTTGATGGTTTGATAAGTTATTGTCCCTCATACCATTTCTTTCTGCAGCTTTCATGCTTGGCAAACTCATACTACTGTCTATTTTTGTGATGACATCAGCAGTCTGTTCTATAATACTGGTACTGTTTCCAATAGCTAGACTCTGAGAAACAACAGAAGATTCGCCATCAGCCTTAGAGTGAGTCTCTGACTCGACTGCCAGGAGCCAAACCCTAGTCTCAATTTCCCGGAGAAGATGAAGAGGATATACCCTGCAAAAAATGTATATATCGGTAAGAAGAAGATACGAATGAGCATACATCAATATAGATTACAAGGGATCTTACGGAGAGGATTTAGTAATAGTTCCAGTAAGCCACTGTAAAGATAGCAGAAGTATTTCATGAAGCTCTCGTGCTGGTATCTCTTTCCCTAATGCTTCAGCATGCTTAAGGAAAAATAATCCAGCCTGCACACATAATTGAATGGGCATTACCATCACACGGAATTTACAGGGATAAGAGATCACATATGCATTTCACTGATTCAATCATCAAATACGGTACCTGTAAAGGTGGCAAAGAATATCTCATGAAAAGCGACTGACAGTGGCCCCACAAAGCTGCACGTTCTTGTGGAATATCCCAGAGAAACTCCTTCCATTCGGCAACCATAGCTTCTGCCTGAGACAATGGACAGATGTATATCAGAATAAATCATAAGATATTAGTGAGTAGATATTAAATTATGAGCCATAGAGAAACTTAAGGATAAAAAGTTACAAAACCTGTGATTCCGTCACATGATCAAAAGTAGATTCCCAAGCTATGCCACTCGACTCCAGTTGCCTTGCCCAAGTACGAGCGTCCTCCCATCGTCCATCCTTCTCTAATGCTGCCAGGAGAGAAGCATCATCCATGGAATCGTTCCACTTGTAGATATCACCATCTTTGCATAAGGACGGTTCAGCCAGATTGATTTTCCAATAACTGCGGCCGAAGTAAGCTGACGAAGAACCACCATCTGCAAAATCAACCGCTGCAAGGAGCTGTAGCAAACACCTCTTCTCATAAAGTGATGGACAGGTTGAGAGTACTGCATCTGCGGCTTTTACAGCTGTAGCAACTACCCATCCTGTTATTGATGATGCTTCTTTGAATGAGTTTGATTGAGAGGCTTCATCTTTTATCCTTGCTGAAAATGATGTCAAATGTGCAGAAGCCTCGGACAAGCGCATTTGACAAAATGCCTTCAAGGTAACACAAACAAAATGCTCATGTTAGTTGGTATACAACTAGCAAAATATATAAATGGCCTGTTTCTACTAACCTGAAGAGAACGAATGAAGGGGAGAAGGGAGCAGGATGGCAGAAACAAGTCAAAGGATCGAAGTAACGGTAGGAACAGCTGTTGTTCACACAGCACTGCTACTATACTTGATAAAGATGCAAGCCTCTCATCAATATCAACTGGAATATCAGTCTCTTCAGAGGTGGGCTTTCTTCTTTCCTGATGAGCATCAATATCGGAAGGATTGGAAGTTGCAGTACCATTTGGCCCACTTGCGATGTCCAGCGAAAAACCTGATTTGAAGCTATCTGGAGAGGCCTCCAAGAACCGTCTCCGCTTTGGATTCTTCCTGTTGTAACGATATTCAACATTCCTACTCACGCTTGGCAATTTATTTGTGACCTCAACAGCAGATCCAACATTCTTAGCTACTTTAGAGGAAATACCGTCCACCTTGATTAAGGACAACTCCCTGAAGACAAGAAATAGATGCCAACACAACAAAATTACACAACAAGAGCAATGAATCTTGCAAAATGTCGCATGCATCAAACCCCTACAATGCTCAATGAATTACCTTGCAGCTGTAATCTCAAGCCAAAAGCTTAAGCATGAGAGAAGAGTTACATCTGGAAAGCATGAAGCAATCAACGCCAATAAAGACCACTGCATTTGTTTCGCTTTATTCAGAAGTGCCTCCCCGGGGTTCTTTTGCCTTTCACAAACAGCAAGTATGCAGAAAAGTTCCATGGGGTCGTCGCCATCAACAGACAAGAGAGATGGATCCCTACTACCTGAGGGTACATTGCTAGACGATTTCCTTCTATTTGATAACGTGTTTTTCAGAACTGTTAGTATATGAGTCCTCAATCTTGAGTCCTTTATCTCTTTGGAAGCCTGAACACAATACCAGGGAGAAGAGATGAGAATAGTGTTTTGTCAATCAACAAAACGCTTACTATTTATGATTAAAATAATACCACTCCGATAACAACTTCAATTGGAAAACCAGCTCTCTGGGCTTCTGTTAGAAAACCAACCTGCCAAAAGCATGATCATCAGTGGGAGGACTTAAAATAAATAACATACCCACAAGACAAATAAAAAATGTGTCAGTACCCAATCATTGTCATTGGCCAGTAAAGCCAGATATTTTGTACTTAATGGGAGATGGTGCGCCAGAAAGAATTCTGTAACCAAATTCCAATGTTGGCTGGCTTCATTTTGCTGCGACCGGTAAAGAGATGCATCACCAATGCCACTCAAGAGCCAAAATCCACAGGTTCTACCTTCGTCTAATAATGGCAAACTTGCTCGTTCCAGGTGCTCCAGTATAGCAATAAGAGGCTGTGATGGTTGTTCCCTTTTGGGACCCCTAGAGGTTTGCTTCTGCTCTAAAATCTGAAGATGATCAGACTGGACATAATCTTCAGCTAATGCTCGAGCAAGAGCAGGAGCAATATCAGCCCCATGGGAGAGCACATGTAACCCAGAGCTCCTTGGTGAAGATAGCTCACTTTGTTTATTTTGTTGAGCCAAGTTATAGTAGGAAGAGATGCGCTGAAGAGCAGCAATATCTAGACGGAGCATGTTAGCACACATGCCACATAGTTCCAACAGGAATGTGCAGGAAGCAACCAGTGTGGAGTCCTTGAAGTTTGTGATAGCTAGTGGAGCCACCTGGAGAAATGATAACATATTGCAGCACACCCAAGAAAAAAGCATTAGAATTTTCAATAGAAACTGAAAAAATTATTTCCAAATTAACAAATAGTATATGGAACTTCTTCCCAAAGCTTATGTTGATTATATGTTCTGCCATTTAGGCATTCAGCATTCTTGTAAATGGTATCAAAAGATAAAACTGGGACAAAAATAAACTTTGGCATATCATATCCAGGAAAAGATTTGGAATATCGCCACCTCTAAGTGACCAATGGGTACTATCTGTATAAAGTAGCTCTTGATTATATGCCCATCTCTACCTTCACTAGAAGTCCAAACTCTCCAATATTTATTCATCTTAGTGATCAGAATAACAAAAACTGAATGATGATGATAACTAGTCTATTCGAAGAGTAAGTTTTTCAATCAGAGTGTAAAGTTTTGATGGATACTGGTATAACTAGTTGTTCGAGAGAAAAAAACAAGTCAGAAACATGAACATACCGATAGAAGAACTGATCGTTCAGTTTGACTTAAAGGGGCTAGGATCAGTTGTACATCTGCTTGAACATCAGACTGTGTGGAGATCACTTGGCGCGCATTTGCTGATTTTAATTGTGAAGCTCTTTTACCAAGAAGATGCCTGAAAGCTGCTAGTGCTCGGCCACGGTGCAAATGATGCTCCACCCTCAAGTCTTTCTCCTGAAGGGAGGAGTTAACTAATAATGAAATTACTGCTTTGGAAATAAACACTATAATACGGTGAGAGAACACAAACAAGACTGGGGGCGATAACCCTAAGTTCAGAATATTACATGCAGTGTGGATTTAAGAAATAGTATATGCTAGTGGTGGGCTTATGTTATATGGATAAGCATCCTCCGCACTAGCTCTTGCCGGGATCAAGTATGTATATCTCCTATTCTTGACCAGTGTCCAAGTATGAGCACTAGCATACATTCAACATGACAAAACAAAATTCTGTTGTTCTAAATAGAGAAGTAACATGGCGCAAAAGTGATGCAAGAAAGAAAACAAAGAATCTGTTCTCAATGATGTATTAAGTACATTAGTACAAGATAGAGTGTACCTCAAGGGAAGAATATAGTTCTTCAACACTTTTTTGAATGGATGCTTCTAAGGACAACGCATTGGTTTCACTATATCCAGTGGTATTGTATATGTAGTCAGTGACACCATGAGTAAATAACTCCTCAGATGACGGTGCACTCGATAGCAGTTGCATCCCAAAAGGGCCCTGATCACAGATTGTGGTCAATTATATAAAATAGAATTATCCTGCTATCAATGCTGCTGGAAGATCAAGATTTACATGTACACAAAATAAATATATATGAGGGAAGTAAGTTTGGCATCTCAAAGACCCTTACTGCTTTTAAGTTAGCCTTGCATGTCTCGAATCTTATAGTGCTTTCCTTCATGGTAACCGATAATCACACACTCTATTAAACTAACATTTTTCTAATACATAATTAGAGTACACTGGTATAGAAGAGATCTTTTTAAAAGAGACGATGTTATAGAAGAGACTGAAAGGGGGCTAAGAGCTTAAGACACATTTGCCAAACAGCTTATGTTGTTGACTTTGGTCCACTGCCCTTGGGCAATTAGGCGTAAATTGGAACACAAAAACAGTGCAGTTTTGGTAACATTCTTGAAAGAGTGATTACTGTTTTAAATACTTCCATAGAGAAAAACTAAGATACTGAGAGAAAGCACAACTGATCCACCAGAAGTGCTTTGGAACATCCGAAAAGATTTGTTCCAGAAGGAAAGGAACAATTTGCATGTACTTGTGTCATAAGAACATAAAGTCAACTAATGTCATATGGGGTAGAACTAAATGCTTAATGATACCAATGCTGGAATTCAGAAATGTTAGCTGCAAGATGCTATCCAAAAAGCAGAAATAAACCTGTTCAAATAGTTGGATTAATCTTCTAATAGACTTTGGAAACCAACACGGGAGCATTTGCAACAATGAAGTGTCTCCTCCAGCAGAGGAAAAAATGCTATAGCGCCAGCACAAGTAATCTGACATTGCGGATTTTCCAGAAACTGAAAAAGAAATTGAATTTATTCTGTTTTATTAAGAAAGGACATAGTGAGTAGTTGGCTTCAAAACTAATAAGGGAAAAGAGTTGTATTTTGATTACCATTAGTTGGAGAATAATTTAGACAGCCATACCCATCTTGCCCAAAACAGGTGGAACGAAGTGTCTTCCATAGGGTTGGAAATTGCTGGAGACAATGACCTAGGTTCTCTAATGTGCACTGAGAAGACAATCCACGATTTCTGTCCACACTGCCAGTGCATATGGACTTTTGAATTGGTGGTGAAGCATACATTAAGGTAGCTAGTGCAGACATTTCCCCAATCCGTTCAGCCATATCATCAACAGTATATAATATCTCATCTATCTCAATTGCAGTTAGATTGCCATGATTAACCATTTTCTGTGACAGATTCCAACGGGCGTTAGAAAAGGATGCCTCATACTCATAACCTTTGACTCTGGAGAAGAGTAACCATTGTGCCCACTTGCAATCACCCTGAGAAATTTCATGACATAATAACAAAGTCAGAATAATTTTTTGTTAAACTGGGAAAAGGTCGAGCAGCTTAATCTTATATCTATAACATAAGGCAGTATTATAAGTACTTTGTCTACCACTACTGTACATAGTATCAGCAAACAGACAAAGCCGGGTCGGCCAATAATAGTTTGTATTACCACCATACTAGCTCGTCTAGAAGATACTGGGTATGGAAGTGTTAATGTGCAGGGTAGCAAGTATGACAAAAAATTAATTGGTCCTCTATTAGACAGAGCAAGTTTGCAGACAGAAGGGGCAACTGGTCACTTGCCAGGAAACCAGAAAAAAACAGGTGAGAAGCATGCATATGCAGATTCTCACTGAAATGGAATGTTTGGCAACTTGAACTTCAGGTATTTTCCAAAGAATAATGTAAAACCAATTACTTGCATGCAGGAATCATGGAAAATTTGAACAGGAGCAAACCCGCCATACTTATCATAAAAACTTGACTCCACATAAACACTAATCATGTAACAGCCAAATTACCAAGTGCGTATCCTAACAAAAGAAATAAGTTTATTTGACACAACCAGCTGATTCCACTGCCAGGGGTCATTAAATTAGCAAGTTTGGTAGGTTTAAATCAGAGCTGAGCACAAAGAACTCCAAATATCATAAACTAAAGGGATGCAGTATGACTTACTGCGGCTTCTTTGAGCAAAGGAATAGAGTCCTCCCCGAGAATCAAATTGCAGTTGTCCAGATAGAGATCGAGTAGGTATGGAGAGTCATATTGCACACAAAAACGGATGACTAATTTATGCAATGCTCTTTCACAAGCCTGGTGACGTTCATCATCTGGCATCTCTGAAGCAATTAATGGCATAGAAGCTTCTTTCTTGGGGCCTATCTTGGCTGTATTAGTAAGTATGCCAGCTCGAGCAAGTAAAGGTATAATTTCGGTAGTACTTTGCCAGTACTCTTTCATAAAGATGTGTTTCTTTGCCAGTTGTTCCTGCATTAGCATTCTCATCCATGATGTTGATTCATGATTAGACAAGGATCTGAATATTTTGACATGTGGTACTTCCATACAAACAGGCTCTAGCTCCTCTGAGTCACATATATACATTTTATAATCAGGGACACTGACGTCAGACACAATGCTGTAACCAGCTCGTGAATTGTCCACATTAATGCTAAGTATCCCTTCTAGAAGTACACTGTCAGGAATCATGTCCAAGAGTTTGCAGACTTCCCCCACATCATCATGAGCAACAAAATATTCAAACTGAGATTCCCATGGGAGGTCCGATTGAGCAGAGATATGACAAGGCTGGTCCAGTATTATCTAAAGAACATACAATAAAAAGAATCTTAGGACCATAGTTAAGAAAATAAGTAATACAGACCATAATCCAGAGTTTAGCGCGCTTTATAATCTATTCAACTGGCCAAAAATAATCTTATTCAACTGGCCAAAAATATTGCCATGGCTAATTAAATGGCACATCATAAACATTTTCAATGCAAACAAAAGAACAATGCAAGGAAAACAAATTAGGCAGAATCAGTAGTGTGACAAACTCTTCCATGCTCACTTCATTTTATAGAGAAAAAAATGCAAAAAAACACTTGATTTTATAATTAATAGTAACTAGTAAGAGCTAACAGAACAAGAAAATCCTTTGCACTTTTGTAGATGATGAGCTACAGCACATGGTTATTATCGGAAAGAAGGTGCAATCCCCCAGTTAACAAGTGAAAGGACAAGTCATGACTTACGCGGTCCACAGTTCTTTGATCCCAAGCATCAGACCACACAGCAGCACACACCCAATATCCATCGGAAAGGTTGCTTTGAGAGAACTCCTTTAAATCAGCGTAATCGTTAACGTTCACCCAAGAACCAAGCACAGCTCCATCAACATCACCACATTCAATAGCAGGGTGGTTGCGAATATGGAGAGCAAGCACTGGTTTATCTTCCCCTGGAAGTGTAACAATATTTACAGCATCATGAATAACGTTCTCCCTGCCAAGATATGTGTCCCAGAAGCTGCTGCTTGGGTAAAAACGCTTTTCCACAAAAGAAAAAAAGGTTGATCAGTGCGGAAACAAACAGCGCGCAAACATTTATTTCTTTTTATGTGTTAAAAATGTATAACAGAAACAAAATATATTGTAAGAACAGAATTTTTTCAATTAGCTAAAACAGGATGCAGAAGCAAACCTCAATCAGTGCTAAGGTCTCCAACATCTTCCACTCATTTGATCGCATGTACCCGCGCTGTTTCATCTCCTCGGCTATTTGTAGCCTAAGTGACCTTCTGACAGTACCTTGCATAAGTTGTCTAAGGTCCGACTCTATGTCATCTCCTAGTCTTTCTAGTGTAGCTACAGCCAGTCGACTTTCACCCTGTAAAATTATGTGTTAAGACTTCAGGAAATGATGGGGAGACACATTTTTAAGCTATGGGTACCTTCATTAACAGATCATAAACAATGGATCTTCCTATTTCATGAACTTCGGAGAAAACGTCATCAAAATCATCACCAGAACATGATTCCCTCTGGCGCAACAGTTGAAGCTGAAGAACTGCCAACGGTAGTCGACCAGATTGTAGTGCTTCACCGACTATTGTTTTCAAGTCAAACTTATTCATTTCCCAACGGTTCATCATATCCTTGATATTTCCTTGAGTAACCGGTCTTCCAACTTGAGTGGTTCTTTGATCAGTGTCATTGTCATGAGAAGTAGCAAGGGAGGATTCAACTTGCGTTAATGCTAACAGCCTGTTACTACCAGGAACAAACTCAAATGCAGTAGATGTTGATCCTTGTCTGTCAGGAGCATCTAAACCAGCTGACAGTTCTGGTGAAACACCATCCACTACAACAACTGGGGATGGAGAATCATTTTGTAGTACTTCTTTGCCTATTTTCAGTGAGTTTTTATCATCTCCTTGCTACAAAGAATAACATACCAAATAAGGGTCCATTAGTCTATATCAGTAGGGTCTTCCCTGCTGTTTCCGCAAAATATTGAAGATAAATTCAAGGACAGACCCAGTGCTAGAAGCTCCCACACCAGGTGGGGTCTGGGGAAGGATTATACGAGGCAAGCCTTACACCTGCACAGTGCAATGCAGAGAGGCCGCATCAAACCCAGGACCTCTTGGCACAAGTGAGGAGTACTTCACCACTGCGCCAGGCCTGTCCTTCCATTTGAAGATAGACTAATTGTAAAAAACAGCTATAATTATTTACCATCCGGACTGAATTCTGGTTCTTTGCAGTGATTCGGCCCTGGATACTTCTAATTACTCCCAAAAGGAAAGCCATTTCATGAAGCTTTACTGAATTGGCTGGCATGTCTGGGGAAAAGATAAATGAAAAGGAATAAACTCACAGATAACAAAGTGTGTGGGCACGTGCGTGGACATGTGTGGGTGTGCGGGAGAAGAGATGTAACCTTTCTTTTGCTTAAGTAGCCCATAAGCCTTGATTGTTCTCGTTGCAAAGCGGACTGCTAAAACCATTAACCTGTTTTCACACTGTAAGCTTACAAATTACATGAAGCTAAAAGCTACAAGTATGTAACATATTGCAAGCATGGTCATGGTCAACTCAAAGTATAACTAGTAGAAAGAATATAAGGCACGCCTCCTTGTGGGCATGTTCTAATATGTTCCATTGCGATTTGAAGACATATCAACAAAAAAAAAAGGCAACCTGGTGCATGTAGCTCCCGCTTGCGCAGGGTCCAGGGAAGGGTCCGACCACTTTGGGTCTATAGTACGCAGCCTTTCCCTACATTTCTGTAAGAGGCTGTTTCCAGGACTTGAACCCATGACCTCATGGTCACAAGGCAGCAGCTTTACCACTGCGCCAAGGCTCCCCTTCTGATTTGAAGACATATCAACATCACATTATATTCAGTTGCATGCCACAACATAGATTTCAGTCCATTTGCACTAGATCATCAAATTATTTTTCTTGTATAAGCTTTGCAGGATGACAGAAAATATCAAAACATTTTATGTTACATCTAAATTACTAAACAAAAAAAACTTAAGTGTATACCATTCCAACTTCCACCCCATTTTCTGTACACGCGTTATTCTTGACCATACAATAAGATTGTATCTAATTAAACAGTATATATCTGAAGCATTTCCTGCCTTCCATGGTATTCCACGTGTAAACATTCTTTGACGAGACATATTTAGCACACAATACAATATCACATTTGAGTTACTTTGATTATTTCTATGAAAAAAATAAGGAGAAACATTTTTGTTTCGGTGCAACTAATTTATTCAGCTAAAAAAATGATGAATGTCTCAAAGTTCTGCTAATACTCTGCTTCTGCTCATGAATTTACCTAGTAATATGCAACTCATGTCATTCCCTTGCAGAAGCAGGTGAAGATAATGAAAGATTGAAATGAATCATTCTTCTCGTAGGATTTTAAAATGAACTCAACTCAATACAAATTGGTGCAATGAAGCTTAAGGTTTCGTGTTTGTCTAAATTAGAGAAGAATATATTTATATCATTACTAGGGCACAGGGCAATGAATCCTTAATTTCTTGGGTACCTACCCAGTACTTACTGAGGTCAATATCTAACTGAGTTTTTGTATGTATATTACAACATAAATAGATAGAGAAAAGCATGTTCCCAAGAAAGATTGTTTTTACAGAAGAATCCTAATTTACGAATATGGCTTATAATTTATGATAAATACTCCATCAGAGAAGAAATATACTAATCTTAAAAGAAGAGAAGAAATATACTTGGATGACACTGCAGCCTCATGATCACTTCTTGTGCTACATAATAGCCGATAAACAGATGCCAATAGCAGTTGCAAAACACCTTCTTCTGCAAGATCAACCTCCGCGAGCATATTCAACGATCTAGAAATGATTAATATTAGACAATTGTGCATACTGATCAGTAGAACTGAGAAGAATTCACACACACACAAAAACACATGGTAGGTGAGGAATTAACTGAAAACTACATTCAACAAAATGAGACAAGATTCGTAGACAAGAAACATGCTTACAGCGTAAAGCCAGAAGTAAGCATACACATATAAATGCATTGAAACTTGGGAGTTACATGCAACCATCTATTTCCACCTTCGAACTTCGGAATAAACCTAAGAAATTCTTATAAACGGAACCCTTTCATCTAGATATTCAAATTCATTCCTAAAAGATCAAATATTTTATCAGCCTCCAAATACTCCCTCCGTTCCAAAATAGATGACTCAACTTTGTACTAACTTTAGTACATAGTATAAAGTTGGGTCATCTATTTTGGAACGGAGGGAGTAGATCATAAAGGTAGGTAAATATAGATAATTAGTCTTGCCATTCTTGTACGATTCATTTAACTATGGAGATAGTTTCCACTGTATACTGAAATTCTACTTTAAACCAATACTTGGACTCCAAGCAATAGTAATGATCCATCGGAATCGTCGAGAAACATGACCATGAACTACGTTGTGAATGTTCCAACACAAATCTAAGAAAACAAGGGCTTGGAAGTAACTAAGTAAGAGCTATGAAGTTTAAGCTAAACTAATAACAAATGAAAATTAATTTTAGCCCAGAAAATAATTGAGGATCTTACTGCTCCAGATCATTGATATTTGTGTAATGCAATGACAATTGCACCCAGCGCAGCCTAGAGATTTTCATGTCCCATCCTGCCAATGCAATAAATAATATTAGATCACATGATGCTTTTCTCTAAAAATATAATATCTGCACAGAACATCCAAACCATCAGCATCCAGGAGGTCTATCATTCTCAGCAGCCGGACTGTCAAATATTTATACATATATAATTGGGGAAATACACATCCATTGAAAAGGTTAAGAAGATTATTGCTTGTTGGATAGTTGCCATGGAAAGATATATGAGCAAAATGCATTACCATTTCTGTTAATAAATATGCATCATGTTCAGGTAGTGGCCATGCTATTGAAGCTGATCATTGTGACTAACACCAGCACAGTGCACGATTCCAGCAAATGCTGATTGACCAGTCACCTAGATCGGTATTGATTGACATTAACCAGATGAAAAAACTGTATAATGTGCATGCATGGCAGTAACAATCTTGCATATAATGTTTACTGCACAAACATTTTTTAGCTTAAAAGTAGTAGCAAATTTGAGCTATTCTTTCAATCGTGATAAAATGATTGATCACGCCCGCAAAATACGTTTGAGTGGCAGGACACAGCATAGGACAAGCCACTCCATAACTGAAATACTGAACTGGGTTGTTCGAGCTAACCGTAGTGACACTAGCAGAACGACAAACAGGGCGAAAAAATAAAGACAAGGCCAACTGAATAACAACGCACCATTCTCCCAGCAGAGCCTGTCTGCTAATGAAGGTCCTTCATACAACAATGCTTTATCCAAAACCTCTATTTGCCAGGCCTCCAATCTTGTTCGAAGTCTATTTACTGACAACAAATTCAGAGCATTGCATGCACTACCACCAGAAAAACCTGGTTGCCAAAATTGAGTGGCATCGATACGAGATGAAAAAGACGATACAGACACTGATGGAAGGACCACAGAAAGGTTATCCTGCGAAATCAAATACAAATATCCCTGAAAGGAGCAAACAGCAGATTCACCAACAAAAGAAAAATCCTTCTGATATGAGAGGCTCCTGTCCAGAAAACCAGCATCAATATCTCTCTCGTCAAGTGAACATGAAGCCATAAGCAACTCCGTGTGAATAATTTTAACATGTTTATGTCCCTCTGCATTGCAACTTCTAAAGATCCTTGTCAGTCCAAATGGTGAGAGGCTTATTACATTCTCCTGTGATCTGCATGGAGGAAGGACTACTCTTCGCACATGAGCAGAACCCACCATTGTGGAAGGATAAGTTACCACATCTTTCATTTGTGATGTAGTACTGAAACCACTTGGCCAGCTATCCACTTGATTTTCATTACATTTACAGTATTTTCTTCTTTTCCTAGCTCCGACGACACCAGCATTGTATCTATCTGAAAAATCATATACCATTTTGTCTGGATTAAGTGACCCTTGTCTAATTGGCTGATGACTGCAAAATGTTTGACTCCCGATCTCATGACCAGCAGTTTCCCAGGCAGCAAAATTATTGCCATAATGATTTATAGAAGGTTCGTCAAACTTTTCATGAGCATTGGCTTTGAAATTTAAGATATCGTCAGCATAGAACACATAGACTACCCCAGCCTCATCTACAGCAGCAACAAGTGGAGAATGTGGTGCCAAAACTAACCTCTTGAACATTCTGCCAATGACATTCTCAACACAGGTGCTTTCTCCTACATTTGTTACAGTGGGCAAAGGCATCTCCAGATCTATTCTGCACCGATCAAGAACACTAAACGAGCTGATAGGGTGACCAGTTTTCGCATTCCAAATGGCGACAAAACCCACTGCATTGATGGAGGCAAGAAATATATCTGACAGTTGGAAATCGACCCACTGTGGATTAGGTTCTACATCATCATATGCAGTCTGAAGGTCTACCACAAAGTTCCACTGTATACCCCAATGGTTTAGCTCAAGGATAGCCACCAAAATATTTTTGGCGTTGTGTTGATGGACCTCGCAATTTACAGATTCATTAGGAGTTAACACTAAACCGATCAAATAACCGGAAGAGCTAGGCAAAACTTTTAAACATTCCCACTGGCAGCTGCATGATGCTTCAGCTACAGGTCCATGACTTGGAAGATCTTCAGGAGATCCACTGTCAGTTTCCGTCCTAGTCTTCATAGCAGAACTGCTTAACCAGAATTTCAGAAAGGACATAGTAATATCATATATGCTAAATGATACCACCTCTGCAGAATGAGGCAATGAAGACTTCAGAGGAAATCTGGCTTGGTATTTTCCATTGCAAACAGCTGCACTGATTGTAGTCAGAAAAGAGCGAAAGCAGTTCCTTGCACCCGACTCGCCATCCTCCGGCACTGAGCACTTGGCAGGAAACCATTCTTTCCACTCCCCATGCAGCTCTTTAGTATCACAATTGACTGTTACTGCACTTTTGTCAGAATGACAAAACGCATGAACTGTGATAGAATCATCACTAGATAAAACAAGAAATTCACTGAAAGCCGGAACCTCAAGTTGACTAGAAGCATCACAGCAGTGTCCCCATGCTAAAGACTTCACCCTGGGAATAGAAGAAAAACACTCAAACACTGGCAAGCTACTATCTGAGAGAGCCATAGGTGATTCAACTTGTGATGGTTGGACATTGACAGTTGACAGAACAAGATCGCCTGGGTTGTAAAATCATAATCAGTAGAAAAAAATAAGAGGAAGGAGATGATGATGATGAGCAGAGGAATATTAGAGCATAAAGGAAAGCAACAAAGCTTCACCATGTTCCGAGAGCAGTCCAAACAGGCTCCTTGTAGGAGAAATGGACGCTTCACAGAATTTTGATAGTTCAAGACAGGGATGCAAGCTTTTCCACTTATATAACTGCAGTACAGTAGGCCCACCCTCCATCTCATAAGATATGGGCATTGTTATTCTGCACCGGTTCACCTGCTAATGGTGGCAGCAAGCAACATCTCTTGCAAAAATAGAAAGAGAGTTAGCCAACATAATACAGAATAGGAAAGCTTCAAGCAAAACATTATAGCTCGCTGCTGCATATATACCAACACTACTCGCTAAATATATAGTAGTTCGCTATTTCAAATAGTCACTAACCTAAACAATCCACTCTGAAAATGGTTGCTCTTTGGAAAATAATACTCTGAAAATGATTGAGCGACCAAAAATTTAACAGGACAATTTGGTCTGAGTTTTTTGTTTTTGTTTTTGTTTAAAAATATCATAACCGAAGCAGAGAATTGCAATAAAACAGGAGCAACGATGAGACAAAAAAATGACTACGATGTGCTAAAATGAAATAGAGAATCGGCTCGAGGTCTGGGGGCAACTAACAGATGTAGCATCCAAAATGACAATCCAGATGATTAGTGGATGGCAAAATAAACTCGAGATCAGACTAAAACCAAACCATGGAAGGGGATCAAGTCCCTCGACTTGATTAGTTCACTGACTAACAAAGTTTCAGCAGAGGTGAAATTCGCTACTGTTACGGCGGATCTAGATGATGCGCCGAGCGTGCAGCGGCACACCCCGAAATCGTGAAGGTCGGTGGGATTTTCAACTAATCGCATGGATGAGAACAAGCAGCATACCTCAAACCCCAAATGGCCAGAGACCGGGGCGGGGCGGGGCGGGGCGGGGACAGCAGGGGCGCGATGCCCCGGCGAGGAAGAGCGGGGGAGGCGACTGCGGCGGCCCGCGTGCGAGGCGGGAGGCGTGGAGGGGCGAGATTGAGGCGTCGGCGGTGACGCTGAGGTAGGGCGCGGTGGTAGACCACGGGGGAGACTCCGCGGGGGCGGGGTCGCGCCCGAGGGAGACGCGGCGGGCGAGGGAGCTCACCGCGTGACCCGGCGAGCGGTTCCCCGGCGACGCGGCGGTGGTCGTGGCCGCCAATTTCTCGCTGTCTGTCAGCGTCTGTGTCTCTCCGTGCGGGCAGTCGCCCCTCCCCCTCGCTCAGCTTCTTTGGCTTCGTGTTCGTTCGTGCGACGGGACATCGGATGCCAACGCGCGTCCGCACGTGCCGTCACGTGAGGCCGAGCTGGTGCTGATGTTCTGTGGGCCGTTGTCGCCTGTCTCGTTGTCTACTATGGCCTGATTGGGCTACGATATGGTGGCCTGGTTATTTCTCGTTCATTTTTTTCGCTCTATCTTTTTAAATTTCTATTTTTCTTTTTCCCCACTAGATTTAACTTTTCATATTTTATTGACCTATTTATTTTCTTGCTAACTCATTAGTATGCTTGATTTATTTTTATTTATTTTTTATTTTAGTTAGATACATGAATGATTTTGTAAGAGATACATGAAAACTACCTTTAGAACACACAAACTTATTTTCACTACATAAAACATCTCTCTGAGATAGGTGAACATTTTAAAAAAATCATGATCATTTCTTCGCTATATACAAACATTTTATTTTGATATGTATGAATATTTCTTTTTAACCATGCATGGACATTTTGTATTGACATGTGAAACCATTTTATTTCTAAATATGTGAACATTTTTTCTATTCAAGATGCAAGAGCATTTGTTTTTATGCACATGTACTTTTTACAGCATAGATATAAAAAATTCACATACAAAAACCTTTAAAAAATACACGGGACATTCTTTTGATATACTTACACATTTTTTTGGTACATGAACTTTTTATTAAATTATTTTTTTACAAAATTAGTTAAATAAATATATTTTTTGATTTATATAAACCAATAGTGTCTTTAATGGGTCGTACCAAAATACATTCCATGTCATGATGGGCCGCGGACTGGTTGCACGTTTTTGCCCCCTATTGCTTGCAATAAGAGGCATATAGGTGTGACCACATGTACGTAAGATCACAATACAAGGACCTTCACTAAGAAAACACTGCAAAGCTCCCATGATTATTACATGGAGCTCTTCCCGTGGGCAAAACGGTCAATGTCCCTCACCTCCTATGCGTCGTGGGTGAGGTGGGGTGATCACCACCGCATTTGTAGCTCTGTGCTAGGGCTTCGTATCCTTGTCCTTGTCAAAGAAGCCAAATATATGATGACACTCAGACTAATGGTGATTTTGTTTGTTAGATTGGTAGCTCATGAATCTGGTCTATTCGTTCATGTTGGCTTGTTTTGGTATTTGGTTCTTCAATTTCCTGCATTGACGTTCTTGATAGCGTTCTTTCTCTTTTCATGATGTTGTGACAATGAAGAGGTAGACCTTCCTTTTGTGAAAGGGGCAAGGCCTGAGATGAAGCATGTATTTTGCTCTCAAGATCCTACTCATTATGGTAGGCGACATAAGTGGGTCTGTAAGCTATTTTCATGTTGTCTGGTAGGTATGGAAGCGACGAGCTTATCAACCTTTTGCAGCTGCTTTTTTCAAATCCAATGTCAAAAAAGATATCCATGTATTGTGCTTGTACTATGTCCCTCTTAATAATAAATTAAGCGCGTCTCTAAAAAAATGAGAATCAAGAACCACAAAAGTGATGTTCTAGAAAGTTGCAATACTCCCTAAAGAGGAGAAGTTGGGTCTCGGTTGTACATGCACCCTATTATATTGAAAACAAAAGGTGAAGATCGACAAAATTGGTCATTTTCCAGTTCAACAGAAAATGTCCTTTCACCTAACTTTAATCAAGTATAATCCTTTTGCTCAACAACAACCTCTGCGATGTCGAACTTGGCTACAATGCCATAGGAAATAGCTAAGCGGTTCACCAGCAAAACGAAGATTACATGGGCAATGCCAAAGTCGCTAGCTTTGAGCTATTAGAGCTTAACAAGACTCTCTCTGGCGTTGACCCCTTTTAATTTGGTCACACCCCCGCATGTCTCATGGGTCAATGACATACTCTTTGGCACTAAGATATAATCATGTGCCAACAAACATTAGTTATACCTTCCATGCAAAGAGGTGATGGTAGTCCATGTTGGGAACGTTGCAGAAAACAAAAAATTTCCTACGGTTTCACCAAGATCCATCTATGAGTTCATCTAGCAACGAGTGATCGGATTGCATCTACATACCTTTGTAGATCACGCGCGGAAGCGTTCAAAGAACGGGGATGAGGAAGTCGTACTCGACGTGATCCAAATCACCGGAGATCCTAGCGCCGAACGGACGGCACCTCCGTGTTCAACACACGTACGGTCAGCGTGCCATCTCCTCCTTCTTGATCCAGCAAGGGGGAAGGAGAGGTTGATGAAGATTCAGCAGCACGACGGCGTGGTGGTGGATGCAGGGGTCACTGCAGCAGGGCTTCGCCGTTCTACTGCGAGAGGGAGAGGTGTAGCAGGGGAGAGGGAGGCGCCAAGACTCAAGGGTGCCCCTGCCCCTTCCCTTCCCCCTTTTATATAGGCCCCCTAGGGGGTGCGCCGGCCCTAGGAGATGGGATCTCCTAGGGGGGCGGCGGCCAAGGGATGGAGTGCCCCCCAAGCCAGGTGGGGCACCCCCCCCACCCTAGGGTTCCTAACCCTAGGCGCATGGGATGGGTCAAGGGGGGCGCACCAGCCCACTATGGGCTGGTTCCCCTCCCCACTTTAGCCCATGGGGCCCTCCGGGATGGGTGGCCCCACCCGGTGGACCCCCGGGACCCTTCCGGTGGTCCCGGTACAATACCGGTGACCCCCGAAACTCTCCCGATGGCCGAAACTGCACTTCCTATATATAATTCTTCACCTCCGGACCATTCCGGAACTCCTCGTGACATCCGGGATCTCATCCGGGACTCTGAACAACTTTCGGGTTACTGCATATTCATATCTCTACAACCCTAGCATCACCGAACCTTAAGTGTGTAGACCCTACGGGTTCGGGAGACATGTAGACATGACCGAGATGGCTCTCCGGTCAATAACCAACAGCGGGATCTGGATACCCATGTTGGCTCCCACATGCTCCTCGATGATCTCATCAGATGAACCACAATGTCGAGGATTCAAGCAACCCCGTATACAATTCCCTTTGTCAATCGGTACGTTACTTGCCCGAGATTCGATCGTCGGTATCCCAATACCTCGTTCAATCTCGTTACCGGCAAGTCACTTTACTCGTACCGTAATGCATGATCCCGTGACCAGACACTTGGTCACTTTGAGCTCATTATGATGATGCATTACCGAGTGGGCCCAGAGATACCTCTCCGTTATACAGAGTGACAAATCCCAGTCTTGATCTGTGTCAACCCAACAGACACTTTCGGAGATACCCGTAGTATACCTTTATAGTCACCCAGTTACGTTGTGACATTTGGTACACCCAAAGCACTCCTACGGTATCCGGGAGTTACACGATCTCATGGTCTAAGGAAAAGATACTTGACATTGGAAAAACTCTAGCAAACGAACTATACGATCTTGTGCTATGTTTAGGATTGGGTCTTGTCCATCACATCATTCTCTTAATGATGTGATCTCGTTATCAATGACATCCAATGTCCATAGTCAGGAAACCATGACTATCTGTTGATCACCGAGCTAGTCAACTAGAGGCTTACTAAGGACATGTTGGTGTCTATGTATTCACACATGTATTACGATTTCCGGATAACACAATTATAGCATGAATAAAAGACAATTATCATGAACAAGGAAATATAATAATAATCCTTTTATTATTGCCTCTAGGGCATATTTCCAACAGTCTCCCACTTGCACTAGAGTCAATAATCTAGTTACATTGTGATGAATCGAACACCCATGGAATTCTGGTGTTGATCATGTTTTGCTCTAGGGAGAGGTTTAGTCAACGGATCTGCTACATTCAGGTCCGTATGTACTTTACAAATATCTATGTCTCCATCTTGAACATTTTCACGAATGGAGTTGAAGCGACGCTTGATGTGCCTGGTCTTCTTGTGAAACCTGGGCTCCTTGGCAAGTGCAATAGCTCCAGTGTTGTCACAGAAGAGTTTGATCGGCCCCGACGCATTGGGCATGACTCCTAGGTCGGTGATGAACTCCTTCACCCAAATTGCTTCATGCGCTGCCTCCGAAGCTGCCATGTACTCCACTTCACATGTAGATCCCGCCACGAC
Source organism: Triticum dicoccoides (assembly GCF_002162155.2). NCBI lineage: Eukaryota > Viridiplantae > Streptophyta > Magnoliopsida > Poales > Poaceae > Triticum > Triticum dicoccoides. The sequence continues at coordinate 81,490,143 of NC_041384.1, forward strand.
GCTCTGCTTGCAACTGCACCAGCTTACTGCCCCACCATTCAAAATATACACGTATCCGATTTGTAACTTAGAGTCATCCAGATCTGTGTCAAAGCTAGCGTCGACATAACCCTTTACGACGAGCTCTTCGTCACCTCCATAAACGAGAAACATTTCCTTAATCCTTTTCAGGTACTTCAGGATATTCTTGACCGCTGTCCAGTGTTCCTTGCCGGGATTACTTTGGTACCTACCTACCAAACTTACGGCAAGGTTTACATCAGGTCTGGTACACAGCATGGCATACATAATAGAACCTATGGCTGAGGCATAGGGGATGACACTCATCTCTTCTATATCTTCTGCCGTGGTTGGACATTGAGCTGAGCTCAATTTCACACCTTGCAACACAGGCAAGAACCCCTTCTTAGACTGATCCATATTTAACTTCTTCAATATCTTATCAAGGTGTGTGCTTTGTGAAAGACCTATGAGGCGTCTTGATCTATCTCTATAGATCTTGATGCCTAATATATAAGCAGCTTCTCCAAGGTCCTTCATTGAAAAACTCTTATTCAAGTAGGCCTTAATGCTGTCCAAAAGCTCTATATCATTTCCCATCAAAAGTATGTCATCTATCTACATATAATATGAGAAATGCTACAGAGCTCCCACTCACTTTCTTGTAAATGCAGACTTCTCCATAAGTCTGCATAAACCCAAATGCTTTGATCATCTCATCAAAGCGAATGTTCCAACTCCGAGATGCTTGCACTAGCCCATAAATCGAGCGTTGGAGCTTGCACACCTTGTCAGCATTCTTAGGATCGACAAAACCTTCCGGCTGCATCATATACAATTCTTCCTTAAGGAAACCATTAAGGAATGTCGTTTTTGCCATATCTCATAATCATAGAATGTGGCAATTGCTAACATGATTCAAACGGACTTCAGCTTCGCTACCGGTGAGAAAGTCTCATCGTAGTCAATCCCTTGAACTTGCCGATAACCCTTAGCGACAAGTCGAGCTTTATAGATGGTAACATTACCATCCGCGTCTGTCTTCTTCTTAAAGATCCATTTATTTTCTATGGCTCGCCGCTCAACGGGCAAGTCAGTTAAAGTCCATACTTCATTTTCATACATGGATCCTATCTCAGATTTCATGGCTTCCAGCCATTTGTCGGAATCCAGGCCCGCCATCGCTTCTTCATAGTTCGAAGGTTCACCGTTGTCTAACAACATGATTTCCAAGACAGGGTTGCCGTACCACTCTGGTGCGGAACGTGTCCTTGTGGACCTACGAAGTTCAGTAGCAACTTGATCTGAAATTTCATGATCATCATCATTAACTTCCTCTCTAGTCGGTGCAGGCACCTCAGGAACATTTTCTTGAGTTGTGCCATTTTCCGGTTCAAGAGGTAATATTTCATCAAGTTCTACTTTCCTCCCACTTACTTCTTTCGAGAGAAACTACTTCTCTGGAAAGGATCCATTCTTGGCAACAAAGATCTTGCCTTCGGATCTGAGGTAGAAGGTATACCCAATAGTTTCTTTAGGGTATCCTATGAAGACGCATTTTTTTGACTTGGGTTCGAGCTTTTCAGGTTGAAGTTTCTTGACATAAGCATCGCATCCCCAAACTTTTAGAAACGACAGCTTAGGTTTCTTCCCAAACCATAATTCATACGGTGTAGTCTCAACGGATTTCGACGGAGCCCTATTTAAAGTGAATGCGGCAGTCTCTAAAGCATAGCCCCAAAAAGATAGTGGTAAATCGGTAAGAGACATCATAGATCGCACCATATTTAATAGAGTGCGATTACGACGTTTGGACACACCATTACGTTGAGGTGTTCCAGGCGGCGTGAGTTGTGAAACTATTCCACATTTTCTTAAGTGTGTGCCAAACTCGTGACTCAAGTATTCTCCTCCATGATCTGATCGCAAGAACTTGATTTTCCTGTCACGTTTATTCTCAACCTCACTCTGAAATTCCTTGAACTTTTCAAAGGTCTCAGACTTGTGTTTCATTAAATAGACATACTCATATCTAATCAAGTCATTAGTGAGGGTGAGAACATAACGATAGCCACCGCGAGCCTCAACACTCATTGGACCGCACACATCAGTATGTATGATTTCCAATAAGTTGGTTGCTCGCTCGATTGTTCCTGAGAACGGAGTCTTGGTCATTTTACCCATGAGGCATGGTTCGCACGTGTCAAATAATTCGTAATCAAGAGACTCTAAAAGTCCATCTGCATGGAGCTTCTTCATGCGTTTGACACCTATGTGACCAAGGCGGCAGTACCACAAGTATGTGGGACTATCATTATCAACCTTACATCTTTTGGTACTCACACTATGAATATGTGTAGCATTACGCTCGAGATTCATTAAGAATAAACCATTCACCATCGGAGCATGACCATAAAACATATCTCTCATATAAATAGAACAACCATTATTCTCGGATTTAAATGAGTAGCCATCTCGTATTAAACGAGATCCTGATACAATGTTCATGCTCAAACTTGGCACCAAATAACAATTATTGAGGTTCAAAACTAATCCCGTAGGTAAATGTAGAGGTAGCGTGCCGACGGCGACCGCATCGACCTTGGAACCGTTCCCGACGCGCATCGTCACCTCGTCCTTCGCCAGTCTCCGCTTATTCCGCAGCTCCTGCTTTGAGTTACAAATGTGAGCAACTGCACCGGTATCAAATACCCAGGAGCTACTACGAGTACTGGTAAGGTACACATCAATTACATGTATATCACAATACCTTTCGTTTTGCCGGCCTTCTTGTCCGCTAAGTATTTGGGGCAGTTCCGCTTCCAGTGACCACTTTCCTTGCAATAAAAGCACTCAGTCTCGGGCTTGGGTCCATTCTTTGGCTTCTTCCCGACAGCTTGCTTACCGGGCGCGGCAACTCCCTTGCCGTCCTTCTTGAAGTTTTTTTTACCCTTGCCTTTCTTGAACTTAGTGGTTTTATTCACCATCAACACTTGATGTTCCTTTTTGACTTCTACCTCTGCTGATTTTAGCATTGCAAATACTTCAGGAATGGTCTTTTCCATCCCCTGCATATTGAAGTTCATCACAAAGCTCTTGTAGCTCGGTGGAAGCGACTGAAGGATTCTGTCAATGACCGCGTCATCCGGGAGATTAACTCCCAGCTGAGTCAAGCGGTTATGCAACCCAGACATTTTGAGTATGTGCTCACTGACAGAACTATTTTCCTCCATCTTACAACTGAAGAACTTGTTGGAGACTTCATATCTCTCGACACGGGCATGAGCTTGAAAAACCATTTTCAGCTCTTCGAACATCTCATATGCTCCGTGTCTCTCAAAACGCTTTTGGAGCCCCGGTTCTAAGCTGTAAAGCATGCCGCACTGAACGAGGGAGTAATCATCGGTACGTGTCTGCCAAGCGTTCATAACGTCTTGTTCTGCAGGGAGAACATGTGCTTCACCTAGCGGTGCTTGTAGGACATAATCTTTCTTGGCAGCTATGAGGATGATCCTCAGGTTCCGGACTCAGTCCGTATAGTTGCTGCCATCGTCTTTCAGCTTGGTTTTCTCTAGGAACGCGTTAAAGTTGAGGACAACGTTGGCCATTTGATCTACAATACATGTTGTAAAGATTTTAGACTAAGTTCATGATAATTAAGTTCATCTAAATCAAATTATTCAATGAACTCCCACTCAGATAGACATCCCTCTAGTCATCTAAGTATAACATGATCCGAGTTAACTAGGCTGTGTCCGATCATCACGTGAGACGGACTAGTCAACATCGGTGAACATCTTCATGTTGATCGTATCTTCTATGTTCCGAGGCCATGTCTGTACATGCTAGGCTCGTCAAGTCAACCTAAGTGTTTGCATGTGTAAATCTGTCTTACACCCGTTGTATGTGAACGTTGGAATCTATCACCCCCGATCATCACGTGGTGCTTCGAAACAACGAACTGTCGCAACGGTGCACAATTAGGGGGAACACTTTCTTGAAATTATTATGAGGGATCATCTTATTTACTACCGTCATTCTAAGTAAACAAGATGCAAAAATATGATAAACATCACATGCAATCAAATAATAATAGTGACATGATATGGCCAATATCACATAGCTCCTTTGATCTCCATCTTGGGGCTCCATGATCATCTTGTCACCGGCATGACACCATGATCTCCATCATCATGATCTCCATCATCGTGTCGCCATGAAGTTGCTCGCCAACTATTACTTCTACTATTATGGCTAACACGTTTAGCAATAAAGTAAAGTAATTTACATGGCGTTTCTCAATGACACGCAGGTCATACAAAAAATAAAGACAACTCCTATGGCTCCTGCCGGTTGTCATACTCATCGACATGCAAGTCGTGATTCCTATTACAATAGCATGAACATCTCATACATCACATATATATCATTTATCATTCATCACAACTTTGGCCATATCACATCACAAAACACTTGCTGCAAAAACAAGTTAGACGTCCTCTAATTGTTGTTGCAAGTTTTACGTGGCTGCAATAGGGTTCTAGCAAGAACGTTTTCTTACCTACGTGAAAGCCACAACGTGATTTGTCAACTTCTATTTACCCTTCATAAGGACCCTTTTCATCGAATCCGCTCCAACTAAAGTGGGAGAGGCAGACACCCGCCAGCCACCTTATGCAACTAGTGCATGTCAGTCGGTGGAACTGGTCTCACGTAAGCGTACATGTAAGGTTGGTCTGGGCCGCTTCATCCCACAATACTGCTGAAGCAAAATAAGACTAGTAGCGGCAAGAAAGTTGACAACATCTACGCCCACAACAAATTGTGTTCTACTCGTGCAAAGAGAACTACGCATAGACCTAGCTCATGATGCCACTGTTGGGGAACGTTGCAGAAAACATAAAATTTCCTACGGTTTCACCAAGATCCATCTATGAGTTCATCTAGCAACGAGTGATCGGATTGCATCTACATACCTTTGTAGATCACGCGCGGAAGCGTTCAAATAACGGGGATGAGGAAGTCGTACTCGACGTGATCCAAATCACCGGAGATCCTAGACCGAACGGACGGCACCTCCGTGTTCAACACACGTACGGTCAGCGTGACGTCTCCTCCTTCTTGATCCAGCAAGGGGGAAGGAGAGGTTGATGAAGATCCAGCAGCACGACGGCGTGGTGGTGGATGCAGGGGTCACCGCAGCAGGGCTTCACCGTTCTACTGCGAGAGGGAGAGGTGTACCAGGGGAGAGGGAGGCGCCAAGACTCAAGGGTGCCCCTGCCCCTTCCTTCCCCCCTTTTATATAGGCCCCCTAGGGGGTGCGCGGGCCCTAGGAGATGGGATCTCCTAGGGGGGGCGGCAGCCAAGGGGTGGAGTGCCCCCCAAGCCAGGTGGGGCGCCCCCCCACCCTAGGGTTCCCAACCCTAGGCGCATGGGGTGGGCCAAGGGGGCGCACCAGCCCACTATGGGCTGGTTCCCCTCCCCACTTTAGCCCATGGGGCCCTCCGGGATGGGTGGCCCCACCCGGTGGACCCCTGGGACCCTTCCGGTGGTCCCGGTACAATACCGATGACCCCCGAAACTCTCCCGATGGCCGAAACTGCACTTCCTATATATAATTCTTCACCTCCGGACCATTCCGGAACTCCTCATGACGTCCGGGATCTCATTCGGGACTCCAAACAACTTTCGGGTTACTGCATATTCATATCTCTACAACCCTAGCGTCACCGAACCTTAAGTGTGTAGACCCTACGGGTTCGGGAGACATGTAGACATGACCGAGATGGCTCTCCGGTCAATAACCAACAGCGGGATCTGGATACCCATGTTGGCTCCCACATGCTCCTCGATGATCTCATCAGATGAACCACGATGTCGAGGATTCAAGCAACCCCGTATACAATTCCCTTTGTCAATCGGTACGTTACTTGCCCGAGATTCGATCGTCGGTATCCCAATACCTCGTTCAATCTCGTTACCGACAAGTCACTTTACTCGTACCTTAATGCATGATCCCGTGACCAGACACTTGGTCACTTTGAGCTCATTATGATGATGCATTACCGAGTGGGCCCAGAGATACCTCTCCGTTATACGGAGTGACAAATCCCAGTCTTGATCCGTGTCAACCCAACAGACACTTTCGGAGATACCCGTAGTATACCTTTATAGTCACCCAGTTACGTTGTGACGTTTGGTACACCCAAAGCACTCCTACGGTATCCGGGAGTTACACGATCTCATGGTCTAAGGAAAAGATACTTGACATTGGAAAAACTCTAGCAAACGAACTATACGATCTTGTGCTATGTTTAGGATTGGGTCTTGTCCATCACATCATTCTCTTAATGATGTGATCTCGTTATCAATGACATCTAATGTCCATAGTCAGGAAACCATGACTATCTGTTGATCAACGAGCTAGTCAACTAGAGGCTTACTAGGGACATGTTGGTGTCTATGTATTCACACATGTATTACGATTTCCGGATAACACAATTATAGCATGAATAAAAGACAATTATCATGAACAAGGAAATATAATAATAATCCTTTTATTATTGCCTCTAGGGCATATTTCCAACAGTCCATGTAGTGGAGGAAACGGTTATGCCTCTCATGAAAAGAGGCGGGGGTACTTCATGGATGAAAAAGAAAAATCAAAATAAAAAGAGAGAGAAGATCCGACCCAACTACTCCTACTCCTTCAGAATATAAGGTGTGTTTTTACAAAATTCAAACTTTTATCATTTTACCAAGTCTATAGAACAAAATATCAGCGCCTAAAATGCCAAATAAATAAAAGATTAAAGCACATTTCATTTCACTATGGAACTAAAGATATGAATATGATATTGTAGATATGGAAATAGTTTTCTAATAACTAATTTAAAATACACATACATTTTGGAACACATGGAATATCTTTTTTTAAACGTTTGACATAACCACTTGATTTTTTTTTTTGAGACAACACACGAAGCTTTTTATTGATTCGTCACAATGTTTACAGGGACGAAAGAAAGATCTCCGGGATGGCCTAACCATACACGGCGGCCACCCCCGAGAGATAAAGCATGCTTCGCTAAGTTGTGAGCTTCATAATTTGAGCTCCTAAACTCATGGCTAAACCTACACATATCAAAAGTTGCAGAATGGCTTAATATTTCATGCACAATAGCACCATATGGAGATGCGTCCTCCTTTTTCAGAGAGTCTACTGCCTTCTTGCAATCCGATGCAACATGAATGCGCCTTTGGTACAAGTCCTCCGCAAGTGCAAGGCCTTCTCTGATCGCCATGGCCTCCAGCGTTTCCGGGTCCCCAATATGCTCTATGATCAGCGCCGAAGCTCCCAAAAACAGACCATCTGAACTTCTGCAGATTGCACCCACAGCCCCGAAACGGGCTTGCCTTGGTGCGGCCGCGTCCACATTGATCTTCACGCATCCCGTGGCCGGAGCCTGCCACTGGGTTGGTCTTGCAGCTTTGACTACGGTCCTCCGAGGTTCACTTGCCTTAATATATCTCAAGTCATCAAGAAAGCTTGTGATAAATCCATAAGTAGATTGCGGTGATTGGAAGATGTCCTCATAGATCGCTTTCCTTCGTGCTCGCCAAATTGCCCACATAATAACAATCATGTGTGCAAACATATCTCCGTTCAACACTCCACTCATAGCAAAAAGCCAATCCTTGGGGTGTTCTTCCACTCTGTCCACGAGATGATGAACCAACTCCTCCGGAGCTAAGGCCCAAACGCTGCTTGACATCGGACACATAAAGAGTGCATGTCTCCAAGAGTCAACCGCCCCGCACAAAGGGCATTTGTCCTCGGTGGCCATATTGCGGTGTTTGAGTAAATCAATAGTGGGCATGGAGTTTCTCGCCAATCTCCAAACGAACATGCGTAGTTTCGATGGAACCTGCATGTGCCAAATAGTACTCCACTTGTCCGCCTCCTGCTGCACAATAGAAGTTCCCGCTTCTCCGCTCAGCCAGGCCTCCCGCTCATGCTTTGTTCTGAGGATCATGCGGTAACAGGACCGAACACTGAAATTTCCTCTTGGTTCTTCCTGCCAAGCCCAAAAGTTCTTGACATAACCACTTGATGAGCCTGGATTGTCTTCCTTTAACCAACCAAGGGTTGTGGCTAAATAGGCTATAAGCCCAATCAATTTTTTTGTTTGAATGATTTAAAAAAAGATCGATCAATTGTGGTTCTCAACAAATACATTTGAGATGTAACTGAGGTTTGTCTGATGAAGAAAAAATATTCCCTTCTTCTTTTTGAGTGAGCCACACAGATGGACGCCAAATAAATGCAACCACATGTGGACATCTCATATGTGTATATATCGGCAATAAGTACTTGGCCCTCACCAGTTTTTGTGCACAGTACATTATATTTTCTATTCCAACAAAAATTCTTTGCACACAACAAATTCACATGGTGGTAGTAGTTATTAAAACTAAAATATGTTTGAATGAGAATGTAACACTACAACAAAAAATGTTGGCAAGAAAGGCGCTATATTCCCTCGAAGAGCCCAGAAAAATGGTCCAACAGTCCTACATCGAAAGAAGACATGTAGGGGAATCCATCGCTCCCACACAAGTACTATGCAGGGTTGGGAATGAATCCCCGGCACATAGCCAAGTATATCACATGAAAAAGATGTACTGCGATAACAAGTATTTTTTGCAGTAAAAGGCAAGAGTATCGCCATAGGAATATAGATCGAGGTAACACTACAAATATGTATTTCTACAAAAATAAATTTCACTTATTTTATCATTGTAAAATAAAATGATAAAATAAATGCAATAATTGTAAAATAAAATATTGGTATGAACAAAATCGCAACAAATTCATTTATGTTATTAGTGTAAAACAAAAAGTGTATGATAAAATCATTGTTTTGTAGTAAAAGTTGAAATTTATCTTTATAAAGGTAAATTCAATCGCAAAAAAACGGAGTAATGCTAGTTCAGATATTTAAGCTTAATGATATAATATATATAAATAGTCAATCTGTTTGCAATAACAATCTATCATTGTAAAAAACAATTTGTTGCGGCAAAAATAAGAATGTAACAAACGTAAAAATTGTGGCAAGATAAATGAACTATTACCATGAATTTATCTACTACTCCTATAAAAGAAAGAGAGGACGGAGAACCAAACAATCAAATCCATCCATCAACAAAATCTAATGGCCCTTAATCCTTCGATGTTTGATGCAACAAACACGCCAATCAACCCACTAATCCTCCATCGCTATAATCACGAAAACAAACCGCTCTGCAGAACGCGCACGCCCGCACGACCTTTCCCACTCTCCTCCTCCCAACCAGTACTCCCTCCCAACGTCCCCTGCCCATCGGACGTAGGTCCGCGGCCACCCCGGCCGGCCCCGCGCACTGCGTCCCCTGCCCGTCGGCCGCCGGTCCGCCGCCGCCCTGGCCGGCCCCGCGCCGTCCCTCGCCGCCCAGTTTGGCCTCCGTCGCCGCAACCGCCAGACTTCTTCTGCCTCCCCACGGACAAACGTGGGCGTGAGCAGAGCAGGCCCCCGCTGGTCTTCTTCTGCTGCCCCAAGAACGCGGGAGCGCCCCCTGCCGCCGCTGCCCACTGCCCGCGGTCAGCCTCTGCTGCCACACGGAAGGACGTCAGCGCGGTGCGGCGGTGCTGCCCTCCTCTGCTGCCCAACGCTGCCCAACGGACGGCCACGACCTTATCTGACTATGGAGAAACCAGTAAGTTTCCATTCGATTGATTGAAGTGTAGGTTGATATAAAACTATACTGAATAGTGAGGTACCCAGCATATGGTCCATTTTATGTTCCATACACAAGAGAATTTGATCATTTTAGCGCATCATTATCTACATACACCACAGTGGAGGATGTTACAAAGTCTACACTGTACTTATGATTCAGTTTATGTTCCATACACAAGAGAATTTGATGCTTGTGCTTATTTACTTTCTTTGGTCGTTTTACTGCATCATGATCTGCATACGTCGCAGTGGAGGATGTTACAAAGTCTACACTGTACTTTTTCCAGCGACCAAATGTGAACTGATTCTCATTCTATCATTCTTTTATATACTTGATCCTTCCACACAACTAACATTGCCACAGTTAAACAACGTTATTCTGGAAGGGTTAGACTCTGATTATATCATTAAAAGGTGAATTATCATGATCCAAATCAATGCCAAGCTCAGCACTAGATAGGGTTACAGTCTGATTATTGACTATTTAATCTCTTCATATGATAATTGTATTGTGTAACTCGAATTACCTTTTCAGTGCTCCCACAAATCCATTCTACCACGACTCAGTCCTCAATTGGCATCAAAATTACTACACAATAGCTCCTAAACTTTCTGTACATGATTTCAATCATCCACTAATATACGAAATTCAGGCAATCTCAATACTAATATTTTATATCTTCTTTTTTGGCCTCTTCCCTATCAACTCATACTTTATTTCTACATGTTCAGAATGTTCCCATTCATCAGCAATTGCTGCACCTAAGGTCCTTTCAGTCACATTTTCAGGTTTACTTCATCGCTTGAGAGTTTGTACTTTGTGGTCGGTGGCGGAAAGGTGGAGCAAGAGGTCTCTCTCAAGTTGTGGGAGAACGAGTCTGCAGAGACGACGTTGAATTTTATCAAGGCGGCTTCATTTTGTTTTGAACTATCCAAGAGAGACAAGGTTGCTTCATTTGCAAGCTCAAAACGCTTTATGATTGTATTCTACTTCTCTACCCAGTTCACTGAAAATATGAACCAATGCAATTGGTTGTTGGTGTTTGATACCGTTAGTAGTATGATCAAATTTGTTTCGAGACATGCAGTCCCCAAATGCTCCACTCCCCACAATCTGACGAATGGGAGAGGGAAGCTGAGGCTATGGTCGCGCCGTTGTAGACAAACAGTTTAACACTGAGGTAATGTGATAAAAATAATCGTTTTTTCTCTCTCGTATGTTTGGGTTTATGTATGTCTGCTACGTACAATTCATGTACTCCCTCTGTCCCAAAATAAGTGACTCAACTTTATACTAGCTTTACTATAAAGTTAGTATAAAATTCAGTCATTTATTTTGGGACGGAGGGAGTACTATTCTGTCCTTGCACTGCCTTCTTCTACTCCCTCTATAAACTAATATAAGAGCATTCAGATCACTAATTTAGTAATCTAAACGCTCTTATATTAGTATACAGACGGAGTAATATTTTTGTTGTATATTACTACGTTCAGTTGGTGTGAAATCCCCCAATTTTTGGTTAATCTAGGAAGTAAAAATAAGTTCAGTTTGTAGACTGTTTAAACCACTTTTAACTGAACTTGTACAAGCATCAAATCTAGGATATTTCAAGTCTCTTCACAAAAAACATATTACATAGCAATAATTTCATCTTATTGTTGTACCAATCCGATTATGAGGTGTATTCGTGGTGCCTTGAAGTGTAAAAATTGCAGTACTTTTCCTTCCTTTTTTTTGTATTATTTTAGCTCAAGCTTACACTTGCTGACTGGACACTAAATAACATTCTTCTGTTTTTTTTGTTGCAACGAGAGAATAATAATGAGATGCGCTGCCACATGGAGAACTTGGACCAATTGATAAGACACCAAATCTTGGGCACTAAATTATGTGTATGTAGTTGATCTGCATCTGAAATCTCTTTATAATAGTCGCGTATATTATAGTTAATTTCACCAATATCTGTGTATCTTTTATTTGGTTATTTGGCCTGAACCTACAGTTCAAGGTTAGTAATTATTTGGTCCGAGCCTACTATTCCTTTTCATGTCTTGTATAATTCTCTTTTTTGACATGAAGAGTTCCTGGAGGTTGGATGTCAATTTGAAAATTCCAGTGTATGCTTCAAGATGTATGCATATAATTTTTGCATATAATTTTGGAGTCTATTCATGTTGGTTCAGCATGTTTCTACTACACTCCACATCTCACAGTATTTAGAGCAGAGGGCCTTCGATAGTGAATACTGCATAAAATGGTGTTGTTCCGTGGGATGCAGAATTTGTTGTTTCATTCATCCCCTATCCTTGGTGTTGTTTTACATAGCTTATACTCATTTGCTTTATTTCAGCGGCAGGGTATACAACATAGGAAAACTTGACTAAGCTGTTCTGAAATTCCGGTTCCATTGGGTGATTTCTGTTTTCTTAATAAATTGGTGGGAGTGTGAGATAACTATTAAGCCAATTAGTTGCTGTGTACATTTAACAAGCGGTCAGTTGGGAGGTGATAATTATTTTTGTGTACACATAGTTTAGTCAGGGCATGCCCATGAACTGTTGCTTGCATATTGTATCATGTGAACGTAAGTGAATAAATCTTCCTTGGCTGAAATGTCATACCCAGTTTTGTGAAGTTTATATAAGCTTGCATTTTTTGTTGCTTTGACCAGTTTCTTCTTTTCCTTTGATAGCTAAGATGCACATGTAAAATCACATAATTAGATCCTTCGGAGCCTGGTAGATTCAGTACCAATTGTCGACTTAGCACTTACCATGTGCTGCATAATTGTTTCAGATTAGCATCCTTGTACAGCAGCAAATCAACTAGGAGCCTCTCCTGAGAAGCAAAGATGTAGATTGTCCACCTCGAAGGTTGTAGTTGCTAAAGAAGCTACAGGAGATTTAGAATATTTTATCTCACAACTTTCACTTCATCAGCCTAATAATGAAAGCAGAAGTATGCATTAAATATACAAAGGTCTCCACAAGATTTGCATAAGACAGTAATGTCCCATCTTTAAATCCTCCGACATTGTGCTAGAAAATTTTATTACTGACTGGACATATATGCCATGCATGTTTAGTACCTTGACTCTTTATATAGACAAAACTATGAGGGATGAAGCGTTTGGGAGCCCGGATGAAGAATGCTTCTAAGGCGGAGAAAGAGAAGTGATGAGAATACTTCCAAACCGCTCTGAATTTTTATTTTGGCAAACTCGGACTCCTTGTTTGATAAAATACATCTGAAGAGCATTTTTGCGCACTGTTCAAATAAACTCTTCATTTTTGTGTCTCTGTCAAACAATGCATTTCAAATAATTAGGTTATTGTCCTGGGGATATTTCGACAAATGTTGTACTTATCATCCTAGATACTCCCTATTCATTACCTATATCACATTCCCATTTTATTTCTTTGGGGAATAGCACATATTGTATTTCCATTTTTAGTTTCTTTAGTTGTTTGAATTAAAAAAAGGTGTAGACAAACAAAAGCTATAGAAAAGGATACAAATTAAATAGAGGTGGAATTTGAAAAATGGATTGAATTGGCAGGACGTGCGTTGCACGTGCACGCTTACTAGTAATTGTAAGAGATAAATCCAGTGACAACAAAACCAGAGTATTGCTAGTTTAGCTATTAGAGCTTAAATGTCATACTATGTGGCGTTGACCCTTTAAATTCAACACGACATTTCGGCTCAGGGGCCAACGCCATACTCTTTGGCACTAAGCTCTATCCAGGTGTTAGTGGACACTGGTTATTTCTCTCGTGCAAAGAGGCGACGATGGTCCATGTGCTGGAGGAGATGGATCATAATTCGTTATTCGTGGATCAAAAAAAAAAAGAAAACAAATCGACCTATCTACTCCCACCGTTTCAGAATATAAGATATATTTTTTGAAGTCCAACTTTCCTGTGTTTTACCAAATCCATAGAATAAAGTATAAACATCTAAAATTCTAAAATAATAAAATATAGAAATATATTTCATTTTGTGATGGAGCTAAAGATACTAATATGGTATTTTAGGTATTGGAAATATTTTTCTAATAAGTTGATCAAACATAGAAAGTTTTGAATTTTGAACAAATTAATGCACCTTGTTATTATTTTGAAATGGACAAACTATCTTTCTTAAGAATGTTTGACATAACTACCTAATGAGCCTGGTTGTCTTCCTTTAACCGACCAAGGGTTGTGGCTAAATAGGCTATAAGCCCAATCAACTATTTCATTTCAAATTATTTAAAAATGTTATTTTCACTCAATCGTAGTTCTCTGCAATTTTATTTATGGCGTACTTGCAATTTGTAATGGAGAAAAACTAATTCATTTTTTCTTCTTGAGAGAGGTGCACTAGCGGATGGAAATAAACGCAACCGTGCGAGGACATCACATAAGCACAAGTCTATAGTTGACGTATATTGGCAATAGTACTTGGCCCTCACAAATTTATACTAAGATATTTTGAATACATGGTACATTATATTTTCTATCAATAACAAAAATGCTTTGCCCAAAACAAATTTAAAACATACAATTGCAACAACAACAAAATGCTCGCAAGAAAAAAATATATCACACAGAAAAAATGTGTTGCAAATAACAAGTATTTTTTATAGCAAAAGTCATGGGTACCACCATAGGAATATAAATCAGGTTAGCAACAAATAGGTATTGCCACAAAAATAAAAAGGAAAACGTTTAGAGCCGATGCGTCGGCCGAGTATTGGGCCGGTCGAGCCGCGTGTGGTTCAATCCTCAGGGATCATGCATCTCTCACGCATCATCCCCATACCTTATCTTTTTTCCCCCACGCCCCTGACTGACTTCCTTCTTTCTTCTTCCTCTAGCCAGCTCTCTTCCCGGCGAGACCACCGCCTGTGAGGGCGCGCGCTGCCGCATCCACCTCGAGCCCTTGCTACTAACCACCGCTTTTTCAACGACGCATCTGTAGGGATGAGACGACGGCTTGGGGGCTATCACCATGGCAGCGCGTGACGGGGCGAGCACTAGATGCTACAACCAGGGGGCGGCCAACGATGCCGAAGCTGCGACCAGCAAGCCAGAGGTTGGAGACGCGACGACCATGTGCCGGAACTGGGCGGCGTCGGGGCTACACCCCTCGGTGCAAATTTGCTTGAACCGGTCGACGTCGAGGTTACAACCATGGTGAATTTTTGCTACAACCGACAAGCCTAGGTGCTACAGCCTGGATTGATTTTTGCTACAAATAGTCACGACGAGATGGAGGACGACGATTTTTTGCTACAACCGTTGTTGGTTTTTGCTACTACCGACAACCAATTTTGTTGCATTGGTGACGGCGGACGACAGCAACCGGGCGACCAGGAAGATGCATTCCGTTTAACAAAATGCTACAACTGGCAACAAAAAAGCTATGACTCGCGGAGCAATATGCTGCAAGCGGCGATGGTGAAGTTTTGTGGCCAGCAATAGCGAGCACCGAGGCTGCGACCACGGTGGTGGGGCATGGAAGCTGCAACCTCATGTGCCAAAGCTACACCCGCCCGTGAAAAAGCTACAACAAGTGCCAATTTTGTTGCATCAACGACGGTGAAATTTTTGGCCGGTGAGGCAGACGACTGCTACCGGCGAACAGGAAGATGCATCTCGCAGAAGAAAATGCTACAATCGGCAACAGAAAAGCTACGACTCGCGGCCCAATATGTTGCAAACGGTGATGCTGAAGATGTGGTCGGCGACGCCACGACTAGAAAGTTGCAACCCGCATGTGAAAATGCTACGACCAGTGCTAGACGGGGACGAGTCTGTGGGCGCACGGGGAGCTGCAGCGGCAAGCCTGACGTCTAGCTGGTGGCGGCGAGCTGTTGTGGGCGTGGGGTTGATAAGCATCCATTGTGCAGCCATGCCCTCCCATGCGTGTCTGGCATGGAGAAGAAATGAGCTGAAGATGATGGGGACTTCCACAGGTGGGTTTACCATCAAGCAGATCTTGCAGGATCGAACGGTTGGCTTTCGATGAATCAAACGATGCGTGGTCGACCGGCCCAAATTTGGGCCGGCGCGCCGCCTAATAGTGGCCAAATAAAAATCATTGCAACACATCATATTACCACGAAAACCATAGCGGCCAAATAAAAATCATTGCAACACATCATATTACCACGAAACCATGATTTGCGGCAATAAACAACCATTTGTTGCAAAAACAAAAAATAAGTGGCAACAAACATACAAATTGTGGTTGTAAAAGATAAATTTTACTATTAACTAAAAAAAGATAAATTCTATCACAAAAAATCGGAGTACTATATCGTTTTCTTTCCGTTGCGAAGGACTGTTGCAATGGGTAGAAATCCTAGGGTGCACTACTGACTTGATTTTGGTCAAATTTGCCAGCCAAACCACACGAGTAAAGGCCGCACGATTCCTCCAAAAGATGAATTGCTTCACTTGGAAAGCTAACAGGCGACTCCTCGGATTATGTGTCGACGATCCAAATTCCAAAATGGAGCCTTAAATTTACTAGACGCAGGTGGTTGAAGCAGCACTACAAGTTGTACTATATAAAGCGAGACCTAGCCATGAACAGCTATCACTACGACGCAAGATCTCTGCACTGGTAGCTCACGGCAGAGCGGCGAAGATGGCCACCACGCGCCACACCGTCCCCTTCGGCTCCGCCCGGATCAACACGACGGTCACCAGCGACACCGACGCCGCCGACGAGTGGGTCCGTCGCGTGCGCGCCGCGAACGACCCTGCCGGCCGCGGCCTCATCGTCGGCCTCGACTGCGAGTGGAAGCCCAACTACAGCTCGTGGACGACCTCCAAGGTCGCCATTCTGCAGCTCTGCGTCGGCACCAGCTGCCTCGTCCTCCAGATGTTCTACGCCAACCGCGTGCCGGCGGCCATCAGGGGCCTCCTCGGCGACCCCACGGTGCGGTGCGTCGGCATCGGCGTTGGCGAGGACGCCGCGAAGCTGGCCGACGACTACGGCCTCGTGTGCGCCGCGCCGGTGGACCTGGAGGCCCGCTGCAACGAGTACCTCGGCATCGGCGGCGGCCTGGGCAGGACGAGGCTGGGGCTCAAGGGCTACGCCAGGGAGGTGCTGGGCCTGACCATGGAGAAGCCGCGGCACGTGACCATGAGCAACTGGGAGAGGCGCCAGCTTGACGTCGCGCAGGTCCAGTACGCCTGCATCGACGCCTACGTCTCCTACAAGCTGGGCGAGCGTCTCCTGGACAACTGACGTACGGCTGGATACTACTGCACTTGTCACTTGGAGCTACTATTCATTATGTGGTGCTTAACCGTATTTGGTAACCTACCTTAATCGTATTCTGCAACTTTCTGTTTTCGACTTTGCCAGTGTGGTGCTGCAACTTGGAGTAAGCATGTTCTATTGTGTTGGTTGTTTGCTTGTGTTCTAGACAGTTGATGCAATGTGGCCGGGCGGATTGAAATGTTTAATTGTAGTACTTCTGAGATCAGAGATGCACTTACCTTCTGAGTTTCTGTTTGTTTTTCAGTCACCAACATGCATCAAAATGCATATCGTTTGGTATTAGAATGCCAAGAAGACCCGATCGAAAGCATACAAAAACCAAAGGAAACAAATGAAAATGCAAAACGCTAAGAAACCCAAAACCAAAACAAGCAAGAGCCAAAGAAGAGAGGATATAAACCGCTAAAAGAACAAAAACTAGTGATCAGGGCGCCAAGAGTATTTTAAATTTCTCCATTGAACTCATTTTTCTAGTTGGCAAGTTCTCTGGTCAGTTATCCTATATTGTTTGAAACACTTCTTCAATTTTCATGCATTTTGTTATGATAGCGCTTGAGAAATAACTTCGTCTAATTAGATTTAAGGATTTTTGTCATTACAAAAGTAAGGATAAGACCTTATTCCTACGAGCAGCTAGACTAAAAAGACATTTTTCTCTAAGCTGAGTTTAGGCTTTTGCTTTTGCAGCCTTTTCACTTCAGCAAAAAACAAACAAACAGAAAAGCTCCTAAATAGGGGATTTTTGCTTCGGCTTTTGGTTTATGAATCAATATTGTTATATGATGGTATAAGCCAAAAGCCGAAGCAAAAAAACACATATTTAGGAGCTTTTTGACTTTTTTGTTGAAATGGAAAAGCTGCAAAAAGCATAAGCAAAAGTCAAAACAAACATGACCTTCATTCCTAACAATGTTACTACCTAGCTACCTCCTTGAAGAGCTAGTGAGACTACTGTAAAATAGGACTGACACTGTGCAAAGACGTGTACGTGGAACCCAACTATTGGCCTTTTTTGGTTCATAGGATAGCGTAGGAATAGAAATTTTGTAGGAAGTGAGATGACATGTATCTCAAATCCTATGAATAAGAATAGAAAACGAGATGTCATTTGGTTGACACCAAAGGAATTTTTTCATTGAGTCTAGGCTCATTTTTATTTTCTTATGAAATATGGAGGATAGGAACCAATCCTATGTAAGAATAGGAATCTATTCCTACGAACCAAAGGGCTCTAAAGAAAAAATTCCTATAAAAATCCTATCCTCTAGAATTCCTATGAAATTCCTCCAAACCAAAGGAGGCCCAAAGGGTTATAGCAAGTGTTGCTTTGTAAAACCGTTCGAAATACTTTCTTGTAGGCTACTGATAAGAGTTGAGAAGAACCTTTCACTATGGAAGCGATTATTACTGAAGACTGACTGTGAAAACTTCATAATCGTCTTGAGCCGAGAGTCGTTTGCTCTAATCGAGCCAAAGCAAGTGTTTTTTCTATCCAAACACCAATGATTTCATGCTCATGCTTATATTTTGTCCAAGTCTTCTCTTCCCCTTCACATTGGTAATAACCAAGTCTTGGAGTTGTTTCTTTCCTAACCCTAGTTGTAGCTTGACCTGTCGTCCTTGTCTCTATCAACGCCGCAAAAAGGTGACATTAGCTCCTTTACTGTTGTTTCACATTGAGGCTAGTCAGAGTCGAATGACATGAGATGGTTCATTGTGCGGGTCCAGGGGGGATCAGGAGAAGGCATGTGGTGACTCGACGAGAGGGATCCCGAGAAGGCTCGTGGAGGCGCTTTGCAGAGGATTCTCCATCAAGGGCTTTGGTTATCTGATTAACTTATACGAGATGGGTTTCTAAACTTAGGATTAACACCACCACCAAATATAAGAGTGCTTGATTGGTGTATAAGGCTTAGTTTGTGGTTGTTGATATTCAATTGCTAGAACTTATTTTACAAATTGTTGCTCAGAAACGTTCATGAAAGTGGAAGACGTGTTGATTACCAAACAATAAAAAATAGGGAAAAAGTTGATTAGGCAAACGAGGTCACAATTCACACACACTGACATTGCCACAACTAACCTTACTTATACTATAATTGCCATATGAATATGATATGTCATGAACAAAATGACCACAATGGGTGGTAGACTTTGGGGAAAAACTTGGTTTCACCATATGAGCATATAAAAATAAAAATATGGCAAGTCAAAGCTATAATAATACCAAACACATGTTTAGGAAAAGGTGTGACGCAACTAAGACTAGATGTAGCAATTTCGGATTATTAACTAAAAATGTCAAAGTGCACTCACACCAATATAACTTGATTTTTCATATTTGTATTTTCACACCAAAAGCGCACAATTTCATAGATTTTGACTTATGGGAGAGATACCGACTTGATTGGTAGTTGTACTACTAACATGCTCGAATTTGAAAAACATGTATACAATGGGACTCTTTGTTCCAGTTGAACTTGGGATGTCCCCGAAAAATATGATATGGGCTTAGTGAACTTTTTTGGTGAAACAGTAGGGTAAAACCCCACTGACGCAAACAAAGTATATGCAACTAGGCTTGAGATAAGCCTGGAACCAAAAGAGCAAAAAAACATAAAAAGAAGAAAGCAAACAAAAAAAATACAAAAGCTCATTAAGCCATGTTATAGAAGTGTTGGCATACTTCCCTTGGTTATACCCCAACAAAGAAATTCCTGCAGATAGATTCTTTTCAAACTTAGAAAGGTCGGACCTTCAATCATGAAAATCCTATTTTTGTGGATACCCAAATGGACCAAGAAGCAACGATTATGAATTCCATAAAGAAAGGCACATCTATCTTCTTTTTCATGGTAGTGCAAGCCTCCAAGAATGCCAGATTAGGTTCCCTTTGTGGCCACAAAAAATAACAACATCATTGAGCGAAAAGAACAATGTAGGGGTGGCCGTGGAGTTTCTAGTCCCGAGCTAAAATGCACCCTCACGAACAATAAAACCAGGAAAAATACTAAACAAAAATTCATATAATTCTTTTTTACAATAAACATTGTTGAATGTTCCGCATACATAATTTTTTCACGAAGAAAAAACTTCCTAGTGCTCTAGAAAAAAATTAGTGCTCCAAAAAGACTATTTTTGAAAGCATTTTGAGTGTTCATTTTGTTATTTTCCTAGACCTCGACAAATATGATTTCATCATGACGTTTTACACACGGGAAGAAAATTAAGCAATGGTTGTTGTAAAAAAACTCAGTTTTTTCTGAATTTGTTTTCTGTTATTTATTACTATTCATAAAGGAGCGTTTGAGCTCAGGATTAGAAGGGCACTTTCGAGTGTAGGGTTTCTTCTTGGGCGCATTTCAGAGTATAAAAATTGTAACTTTGTAAGATAAAGTTCTTTCTAGACAATATGTTTCTTCCGTACAGTCTATCATGCAAAAAGCACCCAACAAAAACATGTGCTTATATTGACAGAGCTCTACCATATCCATTTGAAA
>NC_041384.1:81510943-81548579 GCF_002162155.2 Triticum dicoccoides
GGCTAATACCAGCTAACACTTTATTAGCTTTATCAGGTGAATATTGATCTTCACTAGTAGATAACGGGCCATTTGTCCCGGTTCCATAGGTCCATTAGCCCCGGTTCTGGAACCGGGACTAAAGGGCTTACGAACCGGGACAGAAAGGGCTCCACGTGGCCGCTGTGGGGCGCCTAGGCAGGAGCATCTTTGATCCCGGTTGGTAGCACCAACCGGGACCAAAAGGCATCCACGCGTCAGCAGCTGGCAGGAGCAAGGGTTTTTGTTTTTTTGTTTTTGAAAGGGGGGAGGTTAGGGGTTTTTGGAGGGTTAATTTAGGGGATTCTTATATTGTGTTAGCTAGCTAATAGAGAGAAGTGACCTCTCTTATCTCCGTGCTTGGTCGACTCTAGCTACTTTACGTATAGAGAGAAGTTGACACGCTAGCTAGTAAGCAAATGAAGAAACCATTAATTACACAAGATCATCATGAACGTATACAGATAGGAGTGCACATCTCTTTCTCCGAGAGATTTGTCGAACAACAAGTTTTCGTATATCTATCCGACACTACTAGCTACATATATACAATATAAGATCTCTTACAATCCCTAACATCTCATGTCTATATCAATTTCCACATGGTATTCTCCGGCTTTATGTACGACATGGTCAAGAAAGAATCCCGCCAATTCCTCTTGAATTGCTCGTATGCGATCTTGTGGTAGGAGTTCATCCCGCATCTGCCAGATCTAAATTTAAGAATAGGGTCAATACATGTATATGAATGAAACTCAACACAAATGATGGTAATAAAATAAAATTGTGAACATTTTTGCTTGCGCACTTCATATTGTTTTACAGAGTAGCCCCGCTTATTTTAGGCCGTCGCGTTGTAGATGAACTCGCAAACGTAGTATTCACAAAAATAAATTCCGGATTCCTGCCACAAGCACTTTACGAGAAATAGAGGTCAATCAAACTGATAAGCAAGTATGCTAAATGGTATTGATGAAACTAGCTAGAATCAATGGGAGATGCGCGGAACTAGGTAGTAGTACTTACTTTCGGGTGTGTAAATCGCAGCTCGCTCGGCGGTCCCAGAGAAATTACGGTGAACTCTTTCCAAACTCTGTCGGACAAAGAAAATAATTACTTGATATCAGGAAATGAACAAAGTTGCCGATATGGTTGAACTTACTTCTGGAGCATTTGAGTCATGTCCGCATAGTCCCGGGGATCTTTTTGAAGGAGATATGCCCTAGAGGCAATAATAAAGTTGTTATTTATATTTCCTCATATCATGATAAATGTTTTATTATTCATGCTAGAATTGTATTAACCGGAAACTTAGTACATGTGTGAATACATAGACAAACAGAGTATCCCTAGTATGCCTCTACTTGATAGCTCGTTAATCAAAGATGGTTAAGTTTCCTAACCATAGACATGTTTTGTCATTTGATGAACGGGATCACATCATTAGAGAATGATGTGATGGACAAGACCCATCCATTAGCTTAGACTTATGATCGTTTAGTTTTATTGTTATTGCTTTCTTCATGACTTATACATATTCCTCTGACTATGAGATTATGCAACTTCCTGATACCGTAGGAACACCTTGTGTGCTATCAAACATCACAACGTAATTGGGTGATTATAAAGATGCTCTACAGGTGTCTCCGATGGTGTTTGTTGAGTTGGCATAGATCGAGATTAGGATTTGTCACTCCGTGTATCGGAGAAGTATCTCTGGGCCCTCTCGGTAATGCACATCACTATAAGCCTTGCAAGCAATGTGACTAATGAGTTAGTTACGGGATGATGCATTACGGAACGAGTAAAGAGACTTGCCGGTAACGAGATTGAAATAGTTATGATGATACCGACGATCGAATCTCGAGCAAGTAACATATTGATGACAAAGGGAATGACGTATGTTGTTTTGCGGTTTGACCGATAAAGATCTCCGTAGAATATGTAGGAACCAATATGAGCATCCAGGTTCCGCTATTGTTTATTGACCGGATATGTGTCTCGGTCATGTCAACATAGTTCTTGAACCTGTAGGGTCCGCACGCTTAACGCTCGATGATGATTTGTATTATGAGTTATGTGATTTGATGATCGAAGTTTGTTCGGAGTCCCGGATGAGATCACAGACATGACGAGGAGTCTCGAAATGGTCGAGAGTTAAAGATCGATATATTGGAAGGTTATATTCGGACACCAGAATGGTTCTGAAGTGACTCGGATATTTTTCGGAGTACCGGGAGGTTACCGGAACCCCCGGGGAAGTATTGGGCCTTCATGGGCTTTATTGGAAAGGAGAGAAGGGCCGCAAGGGGTGGCCGCTGTTGGGGATCGTAGCAGAAATTTAAAATTTTCTACGCATCACCAAGATCAATCTATGGAGTCATCTAGCAACGAGAGGGAGAGGAGTGCATCTACATACCCTTGTAGATCGCGATCAGAAGCGTTCAAGAGAACGGGGTTGATGGAGTCGTACTCGTCGTGATCCAAATCACCGATGATCCTAGCTCCGAACGGACGGCACCTCCGCGTTCAACACACGTACGGATCGGAGACGTCTCCCGCGCCTTAATCCAGTAAGGAGGAGGGAGAGGTTGAGGAAGAGAGCTCCAACAGCAGCACGACGGCGTGGTGGTGGTGGAGCGACAGTACTCCGGTAGGGCTTCGCCAAGCTCTTAACGGAGAAGGAGAGGTGTTGGGGAGGGGAGGGGCTGCGCCTTTGATGTGGTGTGCAGCCCTCCCCTTGCCCCTCTATTTATAGGGGAAGGGGGAAGGGGCCGGCCCCCTCTAGATGAGATCTAGAGGGGGGGCAAGGGGAGGGGCTTGCCCCCCAAGCAAGGGGGCGCCCCCTTTAGGGTTTCCCCCCAACCCTAGGCGCATGGGCCCAAGGGGGGGGATGCGCCCAGCCCTCCAAGGGATGGTTCCCTTTCCTCTACGACCCATGAGGCCCTCCGAGAGAGGTGGCCCCTCCCGGTGGACCCCCAGAACCCCTCCGGCGGCCCCGGTACAATACCGATATGCCCCCGAACTTTTCCGGTGACCGTATGACAACTTCCCACATATAAATCTTCACCTCCGGATCATTCTGGAACTCCTCGTGACGTCCGGGATCTCATCCGGGACTCCGAACAACATTCGGTAATCACATACAAGTCTTCCTAATAACCCTAGCGTGATCGACCTTAAGTGTGTAGACCCTATGGGTTCGGGAATCATGCAGACATGACCGAGACAACTCTCCGACCAATAACCAACAGCGGGCTCTGGATACCCATGTTGGCTCCCACATGTTCCACGATGATCTCATCGGATGAACCACGATGTCAAGGATTCAAGCAATCTCGTATACAATTCCTTTTGTCAATCGATACGTTACTTGCCCGAGATTCGATCGTCGGTATCCCAATACCTCGTTCAATATCGTTACCAGCAAGTCACTTTACTCGTTCCATAACACATCATCCCGTGGCCAACCCTTAGTCACATTGAGCTCATTACGATGATGTCTTACCGAGTGGGCCCAGAGATACCTCTCCGCCATACGGAGTGACAAATCCCAGTCTCGATTCGTGCCAACCCAACAGACACTTTTGGAGATACCCGTAGTGCACCTTTATAGTCACCCATTTACGTTGTGACGTTTGGCACACCCAAAGTATTCCTACAGTATCCGGGAGTTGCACAATCTCATGGTCTAAGGAAAAGAAACTTGACATTAGAAAAGCTTTAGCAGACGAACTACACGATCTTGCACTATGCTTAGGATTGGGTCTTGTCCATCACTTCATTCTCCTAATGATGTGATCCCGTTATCAATGACATCCAATGTCCATGGTCAGGAAACCGTAACCATCTATTGATCAACGAGCTAGTCAATTAGAGGCTCACTAGGGACATGTTGTGGTTTATGTATTCACACATGTATTACGATTTCTGGATAACACAATTATAGCATGAACAATAGACAATTATCATGAACAAGGAAATATAATAATAACCATTTTATTATTGCCTCTAGGGCATATTTCCAACAACCCCCCTCTTTCCTTCTCCCTCTCTTCCTCCTACCCTCTCTCCCCTCTTGGAAAAGGAATGTGAGTCCAACTAGGATTGGGAATCCTAGTTGGACTCCCCCTATGGCGCGCGCCCCCCTTGGCCGGACTGCACCTCCCCCCTCCTTTATATACGTGGGCTGGGGGGCACCCCAAAGCACGATAGACAATCTCTTAGCCGTGTGCGGTGCCCCTCCATAGTTCGACACCTCAGTCATATCGTCGTAGTGCTTAGGTGAAGCCCTGCGCCGGTAACTTCATCATCACCGTCGCCACGCCGTCGTGCTGACGGAACTCTCCCTCATCCTCAACTGGATCAAGAGCTCGAGGGACATCATTGTATTGAACGTGTGCTGAACACGAAGGTGCCGTATGTTCGTACTTGGATTGATTGGATCGTGGAGACGTTTGATAACCCACAAGTATAGGGGATCACAACAATTTTCGAGGGTAGAGTATTCAACCCAAATTTATTGATTCGACACAAGGGGAGCCAAAGAATATTTTCAAGTATTAACAGTTGAGTTGTCAATTCAACCTCACCTGAAAGACTTAATATCTGCAGCAAAGTATTTAGTAGCAAAGTAATATGGAAATAACGGTAACGGTGGCAAAAGTAACAATATTAGTTTTGTAGTGATTGTAACAGTAACAACGGAAAAGTAACTAAGCAAAGATCAATATGTGAAAAGCTCGTAGGCATTGGATCAGTGATGGATAATTATGTCGGATGCGATTCCTCATGCAACAATTATAACATAGGGTGACACAGAACTAGCTCCAGTTCATCAATGTAATGTAGGCATGTATTCCGAATATAGTCATACGCGCTTATGGAAAATAACTTGCATGACATCTTTTGTCCTACCCTCCCATGGCAGCGGGGTCCTATTGGAAACTAAGGGATATTAAGGCCTCCTTTTAATAGAGTACCAGACGAAAGCATTAACACTTAGTGAATACATGAACTCCTCAAACTATGGTCATCACCGGTAAGTATCCCGATTATTTTCACTTGGGGGTTAACGGATCATAACACATAATAGGTGACTATAGACTTGCAAGATAGGATCAAGAACTCACACATATTCATGAAAACATAATAGGTTCAGATCTGAAATCATGGCACTCGGGCCCTAGTGACAAGAATTAAGCATAGCAAAGTCATAGCAACATCAATCTCAGAACATAATGGATACTAGGGATCAAACCCTAACAAAACTAACTCAATTACATGATAAATCTCATCCAACCCATCACCGTCCAGCAAGCCTACGATGGAATTACTCACGCATGGCGGTGAGCATCATGAAATTGGTGATGGAGGAAGGTTGATGATGACGATGGCGACGGATTCGCCTCTCCGGAGCCCTGAACGGACTCCAGATCAGCCCTCCCGAGAGAGATTAGGGCTTGGCGGCGGCTCCATATTGTAAAACACGATGAATCCTTCTCTCTGAATTTTTTCTCCCCGAACGTGAATATATAGAGTTGGAGTTGAGGTCGGTGGAGCATCAGGGGGCCCACAAGGCAGGGGGCGCGCCCCCACCCTCGTGGACATGGTGTGGGCCCCCTGACATAGATTCTTTTGTCAGTATTTTTTATATATTCCAAAAATATTCTCTGTTGATTTTCAGGTCATTCCGAGAACTTTTATTTCTGCACAAAAATAACACCATGGCAATTCTACTGAAAACAGCATAAGTCCGGGTTAGTTCTATTCAAATCATGCATGTTAGAGTCCAAAACAAGGGCAAAAGTGTTTGGAAAAGTAGATACATTGGAGACGTATCAACTCCCCCAAGCTTAAACCTTTGCTTGTCCTCAAGCAATTCAGTTGACAAACTGAAAGTGATAAAGAAAAACTTTTACAAACTCTGTTTGCTCTTGTTGTTATAAATATGTAAAGCCATCATTCAAGTTTTCAGCAAAGATTATGAACTAACCATATTCACAATAACACTTAGGTCTCAAGTTTACTCATATCAATGGCATAATCAACTAGCGAGCAACAATAATAAATCTCGGATGACAACACTTTCTCAAAACAATCATAATATGATATAATAAGATGGTATCTCGCTAGCCCTTTCTGAGACCACAAAACATAAATGCAGAGCACCTCTGAAGATCAAGGACTGACTGGAAATTGTAATTCATGGTAAAAAAGATCCAGTCACAGTCATACTCAATGTAAACTAATAGTAATGCATGCAAATGACAGCGGTGCTCTCCAACTAGTGCTTTTTAATAAGAGGATGATGACTCAACATAAAAGCAAATAGATAGGCCCTTCTCAGAGGGAAGCAGGGATTTTTAGTGGTGCGAGAGCTCGATTTTTGAAATAGAGATGAATAATATTTTGAGTGGTATACTTTCATTGTCAACATAACAACCGAGAGATCTCGATATCTTCCATGCTACACACATTATAGATGGTTCCCAAGCAGAATGGTAAAGTTTATACTCCCCCTACCACCAACAAACATCAATACATGGCTTGTCCGAAACAATGGGTGCCTCCAACTAACAACAATCCCGGGGGAGTTTTGTTTGTAATTATTTTAATTTAAGCATGGGACTGGGCATCGCGGTTACCAGCCATTTTCTCGTGAGTGAGGAGCGGAGTCCACTCCTCTTGAGAATAACCCGCCTAGCATGGAAAATATAGACAACACTAGTTGATACATGAGCTATTCGAGCATACAAAACAGAATTTCATTTGAAGGTTTAGAGTTTGGCACATACAAATTTACTTGGAACGGCAGGTAGATACCACATATAGGAAGGTATGGTGGGATCATATGGAATAACTTTTTGGGCTTTATGGAAGTGGATGCACAAGCAATATTCTCGCTTAGTACAAGTGGAGGCTAGAAAGAGACTGGGAAGCAACCAGCTAGAGAGCGACAACAGTCATGAACATGCGTTAAAATTAATCAACACAGAATGCAAGCATGAGTAGGATATAATTCACCATGAACATAAATATCGTGGAGGCTATGTTGATTTTGTTTCAACTACATGCGTGAACATGTGCCAAGTCAAGCCACTCGAATCGTTCAAAGGAGGATACCACCCTATCATACCACATCACAACCATTTTAATAGCATGTTGGCATGCAAGGTAAACCATTATAAACTCCTAGTCACTTAAGCATGGCATGAGCAACTATAATCTCTAATTGTCATTGCAAACATGTTTCATTCATAATAGGCTGAATCAGGAACGATGAACTAATCATATTTACAAAAAAAGATAGGTCGAGTTCATACCAGCATTTCTCATCTCAATCAGTACATCATATATCGTCATTATTGCCTTTCACTTGCACGACCGAACGGTGTGGATAATAATAGTGCGCGTGCATTGGACTAAGCTGGAATCTGCAAGCATTCAATACAAGGGAGAAGACAAGGTAATATGGGCTCTTGGTTAGATCAACAATAATGCATGTGAGAGCCGCTCAACATTTTCATCAAGGTCTTCTCGTCTCACCCCCAAACAAAAGAAAATAAACAAAACTATTTATGCGGGAAAGCTCCCAACAAGCAAAAGAAGAACGAGAAATCTTTTTGGATTTTCTTTTAATTACTACTACATGCATGGAAAGTAAACTAGCTAAAAGCCTCAACTATTTTTTTGTTTGTTTTTAAGGGTTTTCAAACACACAAGAAGAAGGCTTAAGAAGAAAATTAAACTAGCATGGATAGTACAATGAAAAAGTATGAGCACCGACAACTGGAATGAGTGTGTGAATATGAATGTAATGTCGGTGAGAAATACATACTCCCCCAAGCTTAGGCTTTTGGCCTAAGTTGGTCTATGCCCATGGATCAAAGTGGTCCCCTCTAGTGTACCGAGGAGGATCCTCGGGGTGCCACTGGTTGGCGATCTCCTCCGGATCCCACTGATAAACAGACTGTCGATAAGGGTCAGGAGTGTTGGAAATATGCCCTAGAGGCAATAATAAAAGTATTATTATATTTCATTGTTCATGATAATTGTCTTTTATTCATGCTATAACTGTATTATCCGGAAATCGTAATACACGTGTGAATACTTAGACCACACTATGTCCCTGGTAAGCCTCTAGTTGACCAGCTCGTTGTGATCAACAGATAGTCATGGTTTCCTGACTATGGACATTGGATGTCGTTGATAACGGGATCACATCATTAGGAGAATGATGTGATGGACAAGACCCAATCCTAAGCATAGCATAAAAGATCGTGTAGTTCGTTTTGCTAGAGCTTTGCAAGTGTCAAGTATCTCTTCCTTCGACCATGAGATCGTGTAACTCCCGGATACCGTAAGAGTGCCTTGGGTGTATCAAACGTCACAACGTAACTGGGTGACTATAAAGGTGCATTACAGGTATCTCCGAAAGTAGCTGTTGGGTTGACACGGATCGAGACTGGGATTTGTCACTCCGTATGACGGAGAGGTATCTCTGGGCCCACTCGGTAATGCATCATCATATTGAGCTCAGTGTGACCAAGGTGTTGGACACGGGATCATGCATTACGGTACGAGTAAAGTGACTTGCCGATAACGAGACTGAACAAGGTATTGGGATACCGACGATCGAGTCTCGGGCAAGTAACGTACCGATTGACAAAGGGAATTGCATACAGGGTTTGATCGAATCCTCGACATAGTGGTTCATCCGATGACAACATCGAGGAGCATGTGGGAGCCATCATGGGTATCCAGATCCCGCTGATGGTTATTGACTGAGAGCGTCTCGGTCATGTCTGCATGTCTCCCGAACCCGTAGGGTCTACACACTTAAGGTTCGGTGACGCTAGGGTTATGAAGATATGGATATGCAGAAACCCGAATGTTGTTCGGAGTCCCGGATGAGATCCCGGACGTCACGAGGAGTTCCGGAATGGTCCGGAGGTAAAGAATTATATATAGGAAGTGCTATTTCGGGCATCGGGACAAGTTTCGGGGTTATCGGTATTGTACCGGGACCACCGGAAGGGTCCCGGGGGTCCACCGGGTGGGGCCACCTGTCCCGGGGGGCCACATGGGCTGTAGGGGGTGCGCCTTGGCCATCATGGGCCAAGGGCACCAGCCCCTATAGGCCCATGCACCTAGGGTTTCCCCTAGGAGGAGTCCTAGTGGTGGAAGGCACCCCTAGGTGCCTTGGGGGGGGGGGAGGGAAACCTCCCCTAGGCCGCCGCCCCCCCTAGTAGATCTCATCTACTAGGGCCGGCGCCCCCCCTGGCACCCCTATATATAGTGGGGGAGAGGAGGGACTTCATACACCAGCCCCTGGCGCCTCCACCTTCCCCCGTTACGTCTCTCCCTCGTAGTCTCGGCGAAGCCCTGCTGCTGTGACGCCTTGCATCCACCACCACGCCGTCGTGCTGCTGGATCTTCATCAACCTCTCCTTCCCCCTTGCTGGATCAAGAAGGAGGAGACGTCTCCCGTCCCGTACGTGTGTTGAACGCGGAGGTGCCGTCCGTTCGGCGCTGGTCATCGGTGATTTGGATCACGTCGAGTACGACTACATCATCACCTTGCAAGCTTCCGCACGCGATCTACAAGTGGTATGTAGATGCAAACTCTCTCCCTAGACTCGTTGCTTAGATGAACTCATAGATGGATCTTGGTGAAACCGTAGGAAAAATTTTAATTTTCTGCAACGTTCCCCAACAGTGGCATCATGAGCTAGGTCTATGCGTAGTTCTCTTTGCACGAGTAGAACACAATTTGTTGTGGGCGTAGATGTTGTCAACTTTCTTGCCGCTACTAGTCTTATTTTGCTTCAGCAGTATTGTGGGATGAAGCGGCCCAGACCAACCTTACATGTACGCTTACGTGAGACCAGTTCCACCGACTGACATGCACTAGTTGCATAAGGTGGCTGGCGGGTGTCTGCCTCTCCCACTTTAGTTGGAGCGGATTCGATGAAAAGGGTCCTTATGAAGGGTAAATAGAAGTTGACAAATCACGTTGTGGCTTTCACGTAGGTAAGAAAACGTTCTTGCTAGAACCCAATTGCAGCCATGTAAAAGATGCAACAACAATTAGAGGACGTCTAACTTGTTTTTGCAGCGATTGATCATGTGATGTGATATGGCCAGAAGTTGTGATGAATGATGAATTGTGATGTATGAGATCATGTTCTTTGTAATAGGATTCACGACTTGCATGTCGATGAGTATGACAACCGGCAGGAGCCATAGGAGTTGTCATTATTTTTTGTATGACCTGCGTGTCATTGAATAACGTCATGTAAACTACTTTACTTTATTGCTAAACGTTAGTCATAGAAGTAGAAGTAGTCGTTGGTGTGACAACTTCATGAAGACACGATGATGGAGATCATGGTGTCAAGCCGGTGACAAGATGATCATGGAGCCCCGAAGATGAAGATCAATGGAGCTATATGATATTGGCCATATCATGTCACAACTATATAATTGCATGTGATGTTTATTATGTATTATGCATCTTGTTTACTTAGGACGACGGTAGTAAATAAGATGATCCCTTATAAAATTTCAAGAAGTGTTCTCCCCTAACTGTGCACCGTTGCTACAGTTCGTCGTTTCTAAGCACCACGTGATGATCGGGTGTGATGGATTCTTACGTTCACATACAACGGGTGTAAGACAGTTTTACACAGCGAAAACACTTAGGGTTAACTTGACGAGCCTAGCATGTGCAGACATGGCCTCGGAACACGGAGACCGAAAGGTCAAACACGAGTCGTATGGAAGATACGATCAACATGAGAATGTTCACCGATGATGACTAGTCCGTCTCACGTGATGATCGGACACGGCCTAGTCGACTCGGATCGTGTAACACTTAGATGACTAAAGGGATGTCTAATCTAAGTGGGAGTTCGTAATTTGATTAGAACTTTATTATCATGAACTTAGTCTAAAACCTTTGCAAATATGTCTTGTAGATCAATGGCCAACGCTAATGTCAACATGAACTTCAACGCGTTCCTAGAGAAAACCAAGCTGAAAGATGATGGCAGCAACTATACGGACTGGGTCCGGAACCTGAGGATCATCCTCATAGCTGCCAGGAAACAATATGTCCTAGAAGGACCGCTAGGTGACGCTCCCGTCCCAGAGAACCAAGACATTATGAATGCTTGGCAGTCTCGCGCTGATGATTACTCCCTCGTTCAGTGCGGCATGCTTTACAGCTTAGAACCGGGGCTCCAAAAGCGTTTTGAGCATCACGGAGCATATGAGATGTTCGAAGAGCTGAAACTAGTTTTTCAAGCTCATGCCCGGGTCGAGAGATATGATGTCTCCGACAAGTTCTACAGTTGTAAGATGGAGGAGAACAGTTCTGTCAGTGAGCACATCCTGAAGATGTCTGGGTTGCACAACCGTATGACCCAGCTGAACATTAACCTCCCAGATGAGGCGGTCATTGACAGAATCCTCCAGTCGCTCCCAGCAAGCTACAAGAGCTTTGTGATGAACTACAACATGCAGGGAATGGAAAAGACCATTCCTGAAGTGTTCTCGATGCTGAAGTCAGCAGAGGCTGAAATCAAGAAAGAACATCAAGTGTTGATGGTCAATAAGACCACTAAGTTCAAGAAGGGCAAGGGTAAGAAGAACTTCAAGAAGGACGGCAAAGATGTTGCCGCGCCTGGTAAGCCAGTTACCGGGAAGAAGTCAAAGAATGGACCCAAGCCTGAGACTGAGTGCTTTTATTGCAAGGGGAAGGGTCACTGGAAGCGGAACTGCCCCAAATACTTAGCGGATAAGAAGGCCGGCAACACCAAAGGTATATTTGATATACATGTGATTGATGTGTACCTTACCAGTAATCATAGTAACTCCTGGGTATTTGATACCGGTGCCGTTGCTCATATTTGTAACTCACAGCAGGAGCTGCGGAATAAACGGAGACTGGCAAAGGACGAGGTGATGATGCACGTCGGGAATGGTTCCAGAGTCGATGTGATCGCCGTCGCACGCTGCCTCTACATTTACCTACGGGATTAGTTTTGAACCTTAATAATTGTTATTTAGTGCCAAGTTTGAGCATGAACATTGTATCAGGATCTCGTTTAATACGAGATGGCTACTCATTTAAGTCTGAGAATAATGGTTGTTCGATTTATATGAGAGATATGTTTTATAGTCATGCTCCGATGGTCAATGGTTTATTCTTAATGAATCTCGAGCGTAATATTACACATGTTCATAGTGTAGATGCCAAAAGATTTAAAGTTGATAACGATAGTCCCACATACTTGTGGCACTGCCGCCTTGGTCACATTGGTGTCAAGCGCATGAAGAAGCTCCATGCCGATGGACTTTTAGAGTCTCTTGATTATGAATCGTTTGACACGTGCGAACCATGCCTCTTGGGCAAAATGACCAAGACTCCGTTCTCCGGAACAATGGAGCGAGCAACCAACTTGTTGGAAATCATACATACCGATGTGTGTGGTCCAATGAGCGTTGAGGCTCGCGGAGGATATCGTTATGTTCTCACTCTCACAGATGACTTGAGTAGATATGGGTATGTCTACTTAATGAAACACAAGTCTGAGACCTTTGAAAAGTTCAAGGAATTTCAGAATGAGGTGGAGAATCAACGTGACCGAAAGATAAAATTCTTACGATCAGATCGTGGAGGAGAATACTTAAGTCACGAATTTGGTACACACTTAAAGAAATGTGGAATCGTTTCACAGCTCACGCCGCCTGGAACACCTCAGCGAAACAGTGTGTCCGAACGTCGTAATCGCACTCTATTGGATATGGTGCGGTCTATGATGTCTCTTACCGATTTACCGCTATCATTTTGGGGATACGCTCTAGAGACAGCTACATTCACTTTAAATAGGGCACCGTCTAAATCCGTTGAGACAACACCGTATGAATTATGGTTTGGAAAGAAACCTAAGCTGTCGTTTCTAAAAGTTTGGGGATGCGAAGCTTATGTCAAGAAACTTCAACCTGAAAAGCTCGAACCCGAGTCAGAAAAATGCGTATTCATAGGATACCCTAAGGAAACTGTAGGGTACACCTTCTACTTAAGATCCGAAGGCAAGATCTTTGTTGCCAAGAACGGATGCTTTCTGGAAAAAGAGTTTCTCTCGAAAGAAGTAAGTGGGAGGAAAGTAGAACTCGATGAAGTACTACCTCTTGAGCGGGATAGTGACGCAGCACAGGAAACCGTTCCTGTGATGCCCACACCAACTGAAGAGGAAAACCATGATAATGATCAAGGTACTTCGGATCAAGTTACTGCTGAACTTCGTAGGTCCACAAGGACACGTTCCGCACCAGAGTGGTACGACAACCCTGTCCTGGAAATCATGTTGTTAGACAACAATGAACCTTCGAACTATGAAGAAGCAATGGCGGGCCCGGATTCCAACAAATGGCTTGAAGCCATGAAATCCGAGATAGAATCCATGTATGAAAACAAAGTATGGACTTTGACAGACTTGCCCGATGATCGGCGAGCGATAGAAAACAAATGGATCTTTAAGAAGAAGACGGACGCGGATGGTAATGTTACCATCTATAAAGCTCGACTTGTCGCTAAGGGTTATCGACAGGTTCAAGGGATTGACTACGACGAGACATTCTCTCCCGTAGCGAAGCTAAAGTCCGTCCGAATCATGTTAGCAATTGCCGCATACTATGATTATGAGATATGGCAGATGGACGTCAAAACAGCATTCCTTAACGGGCATCTTAAGGAAGAACTATATATGATGCAGCCGGAAGGTTTTGTCGATCCTCGGAACGCAAACAAAGTATGCAAGCTCCAGCGATCCATTTATGGACTGGTGCAAGCATCTCGGAGTTGGAACATTCGCTTTGATGAGATGATCAAAGCGTTTGGGTTTATGCAGACTTATGGAGAAGCCTGCGTTTACAAGAAAGTGAGTGGGAGCTCTGTAGCATTTCTCATATTATATGTAGATGACATACTCCTGATGGGAAATAATATAGAATTTCTGGACATCATTAAGGCCTACTTGAATAAGTGTTTTTCAATGAAGGACCTTGGAGAAGCTGCTTATATATTAGGCATCAAGATCTATAGAGATAGATCGAGACGCCTCATAGGTCTTTCACAAAGCACATACCTTGATAAGATTTTGAAGAGATTCAGAATGGATCAGTCCAAGAAGGGGTTCTTGCCTATGTTACAAGGTATGAGACTGAGCTCAGCTCAGTCACCGACCACGGCAAAAGATAAAGAAGAGATGAGTGTCATCCCCTATGCTTCAGCCATAGGATCTATTATGTATGCCATGCTGTGTACCAGACCCGATGTAAACCTTGCCGTAAGTTTGGTAGCAAGATACCAAAGTAATCCCGGCAAGGAACACTGGACAGCGGTCAAGAATATCCTGAAGTACCTGAAAAGGACAAAGGACATGTTTCTCGTTTATGGAGGAGACGAAGAGCTCGTCGTAAAGGGTTATGTCGACGCTAGCTTCGACTCAGATCTGGATGACTCTAAGTCACAAACCGGATACGTGTATATGTTGAATGGTGGAGCAGTAAGCTGGTGCAGCTGCAAGCAGAGCGTCGTGGCGGGATCTACATGTGAAGCAGAGTACATGGCAGCCTCGGAGGCAGCACATGAAGCGATTTGGGTGAAGGAGTTCATCACCGACCTAGGAGTCATACCCAATGCGTCGGGGCCGATCAAACTCTTCTGTGACAACACTAGAGCAATTGCCCTCGCAAAGGAGACCAGGTTTCACAAGAAGACCAGGCACATCAAGCGTCGTTTCAACTCCATCCGTGAAAATGTTCAAGATGGAGACATAGAGATTTGCAAAGTGCACACGGATCTGAATGTCGCAGATCCGCTGACTAAACCTCTCTCGCGTGCAAAACATGATCAACACCAGAACTCTATGGGTGTTCGATTCATCACAATGTAACTAGATTAGTGACTCTAGTGCAAGTGGGAGACTGTTGGAAATATGCCCTAGAGGCAATAATAAAAGTATTATTATATTTCATTGTTCACGATAATTGTCTTTTATTCATGCTATAACTGTATTATCCGGAAATCGTAATACACGTGTGAATACTTAGACCACACTATGTCCCTGGTAAGCCTCTAGTTGACCAGCTCGTTGTGATCAACAGATAGTCATGGTTTCCTGACTATGGACATTGGATGTCGTTGATAACGGGATCACATCATTAGGAGAATGATGTGATGGACAAGACCCAATCCTAAGCATGGCATAAAAGATCGTGTAGTTCGTTTTGCTAGAGCTTTGCAAGTGTCAAGTATCTCTTCCTTCGACCATGAGATCGTGTAACTCCCGGATACCGTAAGAGTGCCTTGGGTGTATCAAACGTCACAACGTAACTGGGTGACTATAAAGGTGCATTACAGGTATCTCCGAAAGTAGCTGTTGGGTTGACACGGATCGAGACTGGGATTTGTCACTCCGTATGACGGAGAGGTATCTCTGGGCCCACTCGGTAATGCATCATCATATTGAGCTCAATGTGACCAAGGTGTTGGACACGGGATCATGCATTACGGTACGAGTAAAGTGACTTGCCGGTAACGAGACTAAACAAGGTATTGGGATACCGACGATCGAGTCTCGGGCAAGTAACGTACCGATTGACAAAGGGAATTGCATACAGGGTTTGATTGAATCCTCGACATAGTGGTTCATCCGATGACAACATCGAGGAGCATGTGGGAGCCATCATGGGTATCCAGATCCCGCTGATGGTTATTGACTGAGAGCGTCTCGGTCATGTCTGCATGTCTCCCGAACCCGTAGGGTCTACACACTTAAGGTTCGGTGACGCTAGGGTTATGAAGATATGGATATGCAGAAACCCGAATGTTGTTCGGAGTCCCGTATGAGATCCCGGACGTCACGAGGAGTTCCGGAATGGTCCGGAGGTAAAGAATTATATATAGGAAGTGCTATTTCGGGCATCGGGACAAGTTTCGGGGTTATCGGTATTGTACCGGGACCACCGGAAGGGTCCCGGGGGTCCACCGGGTGGGGCCACCTGTCCCGGGGGGCCACATGGGCTGTAGGGGGTGCGCCTTGGCCATCATGGGCCAAGTGCACCAGCCCCTATAGGCCCATGCGCCTAGGGTTTCCCCCTAGGAGGAGTCCTAGTGGTGGAAGGCACCCCTAGGTGCCTTGGGGGGGAGGGAAACCTCCCCTAGGCCGCCGCCCCCCTAGTAGATCTCATCTACTAGGGCCGGCGCCCCCCCTGGCACCCCTATATATAGTGGGGGAGAGGAGGGACTTCATACACCAGCCCCTGGCGCCTCCACCTTCCCCCGTTACGTCTCTCCCTCGTAGTCTCGGCGAAGCCCTGCTGCTGTGACGCCCTGCATCCACCACCACGCCGTCGTGCTGCTGGATCTTCATCAACCTCTCCTTCCCCCTTGCTGGATCAAGAAGGAGGAGACGTCTCCCGTCCCGTACGTGTGTTGAACGCGGAGGTGCCGTCCGTTCGGCGCTGGTCATCGGTGATTTGGATCACGTCGAGTACGACTACATCATCACCTTGCAAGCTTCCGCACGCGATCTACAAGTGGTATGTAGATGCAAACTCTCTCCCTAGACTCGTTGCTTAGATGAACTCATAGATGGATCTTGGTGAAACCGTAGGAAATTTTTTAATTTTCTGCAACGTTCCCCAACAAGGAGATGGCTCTGGCTCTGGCTCTGAGGACCGTGTTCGCTCCCAATATGCATAAATGTCATCGGGCAGGATAATGTAGGTGCCTGAATAAATGTTAAACAAAGAAGGTGTAGGCAGGGTAATAATCTGACAAGTCTTTTCACTGAATACCAGGTTATAAATGAGTCTCTTCTCCTTATCCTCGCGAATAAAATCATGTGCTACCATACTTTTATAGTCTAAGAAAATAGGGGGCGGCACCTTTTCTTCTTTCTCATAGTGTCTAATAGGTATCTCAAAATATTTAGCAAGACGCGAAGCAAAGATACCTCCAAAAATGGGGCCCTTTGTACGGTTCAGACTCAACCGTTTAGCAACCATAGCACCTAAATTGAAAGTTCTGTCACGGAGTAAAGCATGGCACAAAATGGCGAGGTCAGGAGCACTGAGGCCCCCACTGTTCCTGCAGCCAATTAAATATCTACTAGCAAATATTACATAATAACGTAGAACAGGAAAATGTATGCTAGTAGTTCTTGCATCTAACACCTTTCTCGTTTCCCCTACAACAATCATATCAATAAATCCTGCCACATTTCGAGGATGTGGTTCCTCGACGTTGCATTCAAAAGGAAACTTGCAAACCGCACAAAAAGCATAAAGTGACATCTCCCTAAACTCATCATATAAATAAAAATCCAACGAAGGTGGTGATCTCCTAGCATGGAAATGAAAATTTTGCACAAAAATATTAGTGAGTAGGAGATACTGTTCGAGTTGGTCGTGGAGGAAGTCGGTGAGGCCTGCATTCTCAGCCAAGTAATAAAAATCATCATGAATCCCGGCTTCTCTCAAGAACTCATCACAAGGCCATTCGCACGGCCGAACCTCCACATTGCGAGGGAGATTATATTTGGGCTTCTTATTCTCTTAACTTTGCTTATCCTTCGAGCTCCGGCTCGAAGAGCCCCTCAACAATCTCTTCATCATTTCCTATAATTTTTTTTGAAATTTTCAGTGACTTAAAATAAAAGTGAACCAAACTCAACAGAATTGATAGAAACTACTCCTACAAGTGCCTAGAGGCCATATCATGCATTAAAACTACTTGGGACCATATAAATTTGACATGCAAGCTCAAGAACAGGGTCACCTAAGCATCAGAAATTTGCAATAAAAAGCACTAGAACAAAAACTAATTGGACCATTGGAGGAGTCACATACCAAAGAACAATCCCCCAAAGCAGTTTTGTGAATCGAGCTTTGAGCAAGGAGATCAAAAATGGCAGCAAGATGAGATAGAACTCGGGTTTGAGCTGGTGGAGGATTTTTCTGGAGGAAGACGAAGTGTGTGGGTGCAGGAATTGTTGGAAATATGCCCTAGAGGCAATAATAAAAGCATTATTATTATATTTCCTTGTTCATGATAATTGTCTTTATTCATGCTATATAATTGTGTTATTCGGAAATCGTAATACATGTGTGAATAATAGACACCAACATGTCCCTAGTAAGCCTCTAGTTGACTAGCTTGTTGATCAACAGATAGTCATGGTTTCCTGACTATGGACATTGGATGTCATTGATAACGAGATCACATCACTAGGAGAATGATGTGATGGACAAGACCCAATCCTAAACATAGCACAAGATCGTATAGTTCGTTTGCTAGAGTTTTTCCAATGTCAAGTATCCTTTCCTTAGACCATGAGATCGTGTAACTCCCGGATGCCGTAGGAGTGCTTTGGGTGTACCAAACGTCACAACGTAACTGGGTGACTATAAAGGTATACTACGGGTATCTCCGAAAGTGTCTGTTGGGTTGACACGGATCAAGACTGGGATTTGTCACTCCGTATGACGGAGAGGTATCACTGGGCCCACTCGGTAATGCATCATCATTATGAGCTCAAAGTGACCAAGTGTCTGGTCACGGGATCATGCATTACAGTACGAGTAAAGTGACTTGCCGGTAACGAGATTGAACGAGGTATTGGGATACCGACGATCGAATCTCGGGCAAGTAACATACCGATTGACAAAGGGAATTGCATACGGGGTTGCTTGAATCCTCGACATCGTGGTTCATCCGATGAGATCATCGAGGAGCATGTGGGAGCCAACATGGGTATCCAGATCCCGCTGTTGGTTATTGACCGGAGAGCTATCTCGGTCATGTCTACATGTCTCCCGAACCCGTAGGGTCTACACACTTAAGGTTCGGTGACGCTAGGGTTGTAGGGATATGTATATGCAGTAACCCGAATGTTGTTCAGAGTCCCGGATGAGATCCCGGACGTCACGAGGAGTTTCGGAATGGTCCGGAGGTAAAGAATTATATATAGGAAGTGCTATTTCGGCCATCGGGACAAGTTTCGGGGTCACCGGTATTGTATCGGGACCACCGGAAGGGTCCCGGGGGTCCACCGGGTAGGGCCACCTATCCCGGAGGGCCCCATGGGCTGAAGTGGGAAGGGACCCAGCCCAAAGTGGGCTGGGGCGCCACTCCCCTAAGGGCCCATGCGCCTAGGGTTGGGGGAAACCCTAAAGGGGGACGCCCCCTTGCTTGGGGGGCAAGCCCCCCACCCCTTGGCCGCCGCCCCCCCTAGGAGATTGCATCTCCTAGGGCCGGAGCCCCCCCTAGGCCCCCTATATATAGTGGGGGGAGGGAGGGCCTCTCACCCCAAGCCTTTGGTGCCTCCCTCTCCCTCTCCAACACCCCCTCCTCCTCCATAGTGCTTGGCGAAGCCCTGACGGAGTACTGCAGCTCCACCACCACCACGCCGTCGTGCTGCTGCTGGAGCCATCTTCCTCAACCTCTCCTCCCCCCTTGCTGGATCAAGAAGAAGGAGACGTTACGCTGACCGTACGTGTGTTGAACGCGGAGGTGCCGTCCGTTCGGCGCTAGGATCTTCGGTGATTTGGATCATGTTGTGTACGACTTCCTCATCCCTGTTCTTTGAACGCTTCCGCGCGTGATCTACAAAGGTATGTAGATGCAATCCAATCACTCGTTGCTAGATGAACTCATAGATGGATCTTGGTGAAACCGTAGGAAATTTTTTGTTTTCTGCAACGTTCCCCAACAGGAATAAGTGGAGGGGGGCACGTGGGGTCCACGAGGCAGGGGGTGCACCCTAGGGGAGTGGGCGCGCCCTCCACCCTCGTGGGCACATGGTGGGTCCCCCTGGTGTGTTCTCAGTGCCAAATATTCTTAAATATTCTAGAAAAAATTATATAAAACTTTCACGACATTTGGAGAACTTATATCTTTGGGGTATTTTTTATTGCAAGGATAATTCAGAAAACTTACAGAAAATACTATTTTGCTTAATTTAATCTAAATGACAGAAAGTAAAAAGAGGGTACAGGGAGTTGTGCTTTCTAACTTCATCCATCTCATGCTCATCAAAAGGAATCCCCTAACAAGGTTGATCAAGTCTTGTTAACAAACTCATTTCGAATAACATGAAACCGGAGAATTTTCGAATAACACTAGGTTACCTCAACAGGGATATGCACATCCCCAACAATAAGAATATCATATTTCTTCTTAACACTAGGAAGAGCAAATTCAAAACCTCCAATAGTAATTGTTGAAGTTTTTCCAATAGAATTTATACTGTGGACTTGAGGTTGTTTCCTCGGAAAGTGTACCGTATGCTCATTACCATTAACATGAAAAGTGACATTGCCTTTGTTGCAATCAATAACAGGCCATGCAGTA
Source organism: Triticum dicoccoides (assembly GCF_002162155.2). Taxonomy (NCBI): domain Eukaryota; kingdom Viridiplantae; phylum Streptophyta; class Magnoliopsida; order Poales; family Poaceae; genus Triticum; species Triticum dicoccoides. The sequence continues at coordinate 81,531,390 of NC_041384.1, forward strand.
TTCAAAAAGGGTCTACCAAGAATAATAGACATACTATCGTCCTCGGGAATATCAAGAATAACAAAGTCCGTTAAAATAGTAACGTTTGCAACCACAACCGGCACATCCTTGCAAATACCAGCAGGTATAGAAGTTGATTTATCAGTCATTTGCAAAGATATTTCAGTAAGTGTCAACTTATTCAAATCAAGTCTACGATATAAAGAGAGAGGCATTACACTAACACCGGCTCCAAGATCACATAAAGCAGTTTTAACATAGTTTCTTTTAATGGAGCATGGTATAGTTGGTACTCCAGGATCTCCAAGTTTCTTTGGTGTTCCACCCTTAAAAGTATAATTAGCAAGCATGGTGGAGATTTCAGCTTCCGGTATCTTTCTTTTATTTGTAACAATATCCTTCATGTACTTAGCATAAGGATTCATTTTAAGCATCTCAGTCAAACACATACACAAAAAGATATGTCTAATCATTTTAGCAAAGCGCTCAAAATCCTCATCATCCTTTTTCTTGGATGGTTCAGGAGGAAAAGGCATGGGTTTCTGAACCCATGTCTCTCTTTCTTTACCGTGCTTCCTAGCAACAAAGTCTCTCTTATCATAACGTTGATTCTTTAATTGTGGGTTATCAAGATCAACAACAGGTTCAATCTCTACATCATTGTTATTGCTAGGTTGAGCATCAACATGAACATCATCATTAATATTATCACTAGGTTCATGTTCATTACCATATTGTGTTACAGCATCAGAAATAGAAATATCATTGGGATTCTCAGGTGTGTCAACAACAGGTTCACTAGAAGCATGCAAAGTCCTATCATTTTTCTTTTTCTTCTTCTTAGAAGAACTAGATGCATCAACATTAATTCTCTGAGAATCTTGCTCAATTCTCTTAGGGTGGACCTCATGATACAAAGGTTCCTGAGTCATTTTACCCCCTCTAGCCACAACTCTAACAGCATTATCATTTTTGTTATTATTTAATTCATTGAGCAAATCATTCTGAGCTTTAAGTACTTGTTCTACTTGAGTGGTAACCAAAGAAGCATGTTTAATAATAAGTTGAACTTCACCTTTAACTCTAGACATATAATCACTCAAGTGTTCAAGCATATCAGCATTACGTTTCAATTGTCTACCAACATAAGCATTCAAGTTTTCTTGTTTAACAATAAAATTATCAAACTCATCCAAGCATTGGCTAGCAGACTTATTACGAGGAATATCACCTTCATCAAATCTATAGAGAGAATTTACTTTTACTACCCGTGTCGGGTTATCAAGACCATGTACTTCTTCAATAGGTGGTAAATTCTTAACATCTTCAGCTTTAATACCCTTTTCTTTCATAGATTTCTTTGCCTCTTGCATATCTTCAGTACTTAGAAATAGAATACCCCTTTTCTTCGGAGTTGGCTTAGGAGTTGTGTAACGCCCTCGATGCGGCTATATCTCCCACATGTCGAAGCACGACTTAGAGGCATAACTGCATTGAAAGCAATGTCGCAAGTGAGGTAATCTTCACACAACCCATGTAATACATAAGGGAAAAAGATACATAGTTGGCTTACAATCGCCAGTTCACACAAATACATGAATAAAGCATTTCATCAACCAAGTACAATCAGGGCCCGACTACGGAGCCAAAATAAAAGAAGAACCCCAAAAGCGACAAAGGTCCCCAATCGACCCCAACTGGGCTCCACTACTGATCAACTAGAACGAAACAACACAAAGAACAAGATCTTGAACGAGCTCCTCCTGAGCTTGGTTGCGTCATCTGCACGGACTCATCGGCACCTGCAAACTGGTTTTGGAAGTATATGTGAGCCATAGGGACTCAGCAATCTCGCACCCTCGCGATCAAGACTATTTAAGCTTATGGGTAAGGTAAAGGTATGAGGTGGAGCTGCAGCAAGCGACTAGCATATATGGTGGCTAACATACGCAAATGAGAGCGAGAAGAGAAGGCAAAGCACGGTCGATAAAAGTATGATCAAGAAGTGATCCTATAACAACCTACGTCAAGCATAACTCCAACAATCGTGTTCACTTCCTGGACCCCGCCGAGAAGAGACCATCACGGTTACACACGCAGTTGATTCATTTTAATTAAGGTCGACTTCAGGTTTTCTACAACCGGACATTAACAAATTCCCATCTGCCCATAACCGCGAACTGTCAAGGGGTTCCCATTATAGCCCAACCGCATAAGGAACGCAAAAATCCGGGAACATAACACCGATATGACGGAAACTAGGGCGGCAAGAGTGGAACAAAACACCAGGCATAAGGCCGAGCCTTCCACCCTTTACCAAGTATATAGATGCATTAATTAAATAAGATATATTGTGATATCCCAACCAGTAAACATGTTCCAACAAGGAACAACATCTCCATGTTCCAACAAGGAACAAACTTCAATCTTCACCTGCAACTAACAACGCTATAAGAGGGGCTGAGCAAAGCGGTAACATAGCCAAACAACGGTTTGCTAGGACAAGGTGGGTTAGAGGCTTGGTTCAACAATATGGGAGGCATGACAAGCAAGTGGTAGGTATCGCAGCATAGGCAAGCAAAAGAGCGAGCAACTAAGCAAGCAAAGATAGAAGTGATTTCGAGGGTATGGTCATCTTGCCTGAAATCCCGCAAGGAAGAAGAACGAGTCCATGAAGAAGATACACGGACGTAGATGACCGGGTCCTCACAAACGCGACGTTATCGGAACCAACCCGAAGAAGCAACACCGGAAAGAAGCAAACAACATAGTAAACAACCACGACATAGACATGGCATGATGCACAGACAATTATGATGCATGTCCGGTTTAAATATGCATGGCATGGCAAAGTGCACAAACAACACTACAAGTTAAGTGGAGCTCAATATGCAACTCCGTTGCATATTAACGAAACACCATGTGACCTTTTAGTTCTCTCTCGTTTATGTACCCAACAATATTAAATGTTCTTAGCATGGCAAGAGGGTGAAGCAAATGTAAACTACCTATCTAGTCAAGGTTAAATGAGGCCGGAAACAACGAACAACAATTCCGGTAAATCCCCATATGCATATTTTAGATTTGGTGCTGATCTGACCTAAACACAATTTTAGAGTTATTAAACATGCAAAGTAAAGCCACCATGTTAAACTAGGCAAAATTCTACCCCATTTACATATATAATTTATTTAAAACCGAGCTACGGTTATTTAGTTATGAAATAAAGCATTTTAACATGGCATAGGAGCAAATTTAGTCAAACAACATTTTAGACATTTTAAACATGGATGAAAGTGACATATTATTAAACTAGACAAAATTCTGAGCAAGTTTCATATATAAATCATTTTAATCAGATGCACGAATTGTGAGTTATTATATGCATGAACAGCAGGGACTTTTCTGTAAAACAGCAATCCTGCGGATAATAGCTAAAATCGCAAAAGAGGAAAAAAACACGCATCGGGCCGAATCTGGTGGAACTGGGCTGCTCACCACGGGCTGAGGCCCAGATTGGTGGAGGCGCGGCTGGGCTGAGGAAGAAGTGGCGCTTGTGGCCCGAGAGCAGAGAAGGGCCGGCTCGGGGCGACGCGGTCAACGGGCACGGGCGCTGCTCGTCCTCCTCTGCTCGATCGAAATAGAGGAGAGGCACGACGAGGGATGAAGGGCACAGGGAGGTGCTTGGCGCGGCGGCGGTGGACTCCGACGCGATCCCGGCGATGCGGACGAGGTGAGGAGGAGCGGAGGGAGCCTGCACCGGGTCTGGCGTTCGATCTGGATCATGGAAGCAGAGGCGGGGCGAGGTACTTGCTGCAGGACGGTGACGCGGGGACTTGGCAAAGGCAGCGGCGACAAACGGGTCCGAGTGCTCGAGGAGCTTGAACGACGGCAGCGGGATTCCTGCTGGCTTGCTCCGGCTGCGGGGAACTTGAGGCAGCAGCGAGGTTTGGACGGCCATGGCGGACTCCATGGGCTTGGCGGGGCAGCGCAGGTGGTCCCTGTTCAGAGAAGCGAGAGAGAGGGATGAGCGCTGGTCGAAGAAGAAGAACGGGAGGAGAAGAACGGGAGGGGCGGCGTAGCTCAGCTGCTGGTGTTGGCCCGGTGCTCCGGCGAGCGGCGACTGAAGGTCGAGGAGGAGCTCCTCTTGCTGGTCGCGCGAGACAGGGAGGAGGAATCACTCGGGCAGGAGATGGTGGTTGGCTGAGGGGATTTTTGGATCGGGGAAGAAGCTGGTTGGCTTGGCGTTGAAAACAAAGGGAGTGGTGGCGGCGTGCGGATTGGATGGATGGGACAAGGTGCCTAGGATCTAGGGTTGGTCTAGTTATATATTGAGTGGGTTAGATTAGGGGCTATCTCGTCCCTCCGATCAAAATCGGACGGTCGGGAAGAATAGGCTAGGGAGCCCAAATAAGAAAACGGTGACGTTTTGTAGATGTTTGGGGATGATCCGGACACAACAGTGACGACTGCTCGGGTCGGGTCCGAGACAGCTTTTCGGACGCGCGCGCGATGGGGGGGTTTGATGCACTGAGCAGAGAGGGTTTCGGGCCGTGCGATCGCATCGGACAACTCCGGAAGCGAAGAGGGGAAAGAGGATGGACCAGGTGGGCCATGGCGAGACTGCGAGGGGGAGAAGAGAGACAGAGCCCGGCATCTGTTTCCGAAGACCGAAAACGTCCGACGTTAGACCGACTATAATGTCGCTATAGTTATCTGTTGGGCTATCAAACGAACTCCAAAAGCGATGAAACTTGGCAGGCGGCCTACCTACAACACAAAAACACCACATGCCAACTTTCAAACCATTCCGAGAATATTTTCCGTCCACTTATAAAATACTATTTCGGACATGCCACGAGCGCGTGCAAATGTGTCTGGGCTCAGAACGGACAATGGAGAGAACGAGGAGGCCGGGACGGATGCAAGTTTTGAAAACATGATGATGCAATGCGTAACACGCAAGCAATGACAAGGCAACAACAACGAATAACTGGACGACACCTGGCACATCGGTCTCGGGGCGTTACAACACTCCACCACTACGAGAGGATCTCGTCCCGAGATCTAGAATGGCATCGGAGGAACAAACGGAAGAGAAAGAGAAGAGGTAAAACTAAGTTGCTTCTTTGACAAACGAGTGAAACCAAAGAACCTTGCGAGGTTGAGCAAAAGACAGAAAGAAAGCAACGGAGATGAACGAAGTTGAAAACACTCCGTTAGGAAAGAGGAACGAGGAAGAACAAACTCGAACAGCACTCCGGTTGAAAAGTGATACAAGACTTGATAAGATGAAAAGAACTAAGCAGAGGGCACAACTCTCCAGTTAAATGGATAGGCATGAAAAGAACATGATCTTTAACAAAATGAGATGATGGGTGAAAATAACAACATCGCAATACCTCCGGAACGAAAGAATAGAAGATAGATAATAGAAATAGGAGAATGGAGAAGAAAATGCCAACTTCTGCCACAAAAGAGTTTGACAAGGCATCTTTAGGAGAAGGGTTGAATGGGGTTGTTGGAAAAACCACCAACGAAAAGAATAAGGTTGATATGGTCTTATGGAATACATCTCAAATTATGAGGTGACAACCTGCCACTCACGGGAAGAAGAATTGGATTGATAAGAACAAGGAGACAAGAAACTATTTTACCGAGAGGATAAAGAAGAGCTTGGATCATTTATGAGCACCATAGATAGCAACAGTCCTTAGGGATGGCTTTAGGTGAAATATAACACAAGATAACTCCAATGACGAGATTGATGGATTTAAAATATCTCATACTTGACAACATGTGAATCATGAAAACATGAACTCAAATTATCAAAATGACATAATACCACCTCCAATAATATGGAAGAAAGAATTGCACTCCGGATAGCAAGAATAAGAAAACTAGAACTTCTTAGAAGAGAATCTCGATGAAAAATTGGAGAAGGCATTAAATCCTTGATGAACCAATCATGTAGAACCTTCATGAAGAACTCCGGTAATAAAAGAATGACCCAAAATAATTGACTTATGGAAAGAATAAGATTGAAGCCTCGCAATGATTTAGATAGAGAACTTCGTGATAAAATAATTGAAAGAGGTTGGAACTCCGGGAAAGAAAGATGAACAAAAAAAATCAAGAATTTTGATGAACCTCCGGAATAAGGAATTAAATCACTTGGATGAAACAAGAATAAGAATTACATTATGCTTATCCTTCACCAATTCAATTGATGACAATCAATGGATTCGACATATTACTTATTCCCATAGAAAGGATTGAGAGAGATATATCATAAATTTGAGAACGTCTTCAACGAACCATCGGTAGGAATTTGGAAGAACGAATGAATTGATAAAGAAGACCAATCTTGAACGAACCACCGTAAGCATTGACAAAGAACGAAATAAAGGGATAAATCACCGAAAAGGATTAGAGAACGAATGAAAATACTTGGGGGAAATTAGATCCACGAGAACAAAAGATCACGAGCTGATTAGAGAATATACTTGGATGATGCACCGGTAAGATTGAAGAACGGCAGCTGAAAGCTAGAATGAATAATCCCGAAATGATGGCCTTCGGAGAATCAAACTGAAAATACTCTGAATTACTCCGGATGGGCGAAAAGAAATTCTCACAACCGAAACAATTATGGGAGGATGGCAGAGAATGGGGAAAGATTTAAAAGAAACTCTTCTTCGGATTTCCAACTGAGAATGACGACGAGAAATACCATCAAGACTTATTTAGGCACTCTGGAAGAATCAAAACGAAGAGGTTGAGCCAACGATGCAAAGAATTCGACAGATCTTGGAGAAATACATATGACTGATGATAATTCATTCTCACGTCAAACTTCGAAATGAAACTGAGGTTACCTCCGGGAAAATAAGAAGAGTCAGGTAAGATCCTGGGAAAAGACTTGTGGGTTAGGGCCCACTCAAGAGAAACACCGTTGAAAGAGATTTAAAGAGAGAGATTGCACCGGTTGAATTAAATGACTTGAATAAGATAGGACCTCAAAAGAACTTGAATGGATCTTGAATGACAAGATGAGTCTTCTGAGCACTTTAAGGCACCGAAATAGCGAGCGGTGAAAGATTATGAGGTGCACCGGCATGAGAAGGTATTTGAAACGATGAAAAAGGATATGATCAACACCAAGCTTGATTTGAATCCACCGGAGAAGAAAACGAGTGATGAGAGACGAACTTGAAGCTTCGTTAGCATCTTCTGAGAATCAATGGATAAGAACATTGACGGAAAGAATGGAGAGATGTCCCATCAATTAAAAGGATACTTGAATAAGAAAGTTGAGTCCTTGAAGAAAAAGGGTGGGAGGGAGGGAAAAACAAAGGCAACTTGGAGACGGATGAAACAAGCACCGTAGAGAAAGCTGAGATTGAAACTTGGGGATGTTGCAATGATCGGATCCATTTGAAGAGAAGCAAGCCAGTTAAAAGGGATTGACGAAAACAATCTTGATGATCAAGAAGGATTGGTATCCACATCGGAGTATGAGAACACCACTTAGGAAAGGGATGGAATCAACATTTGACTTCGAAGCAACTCAAATACCACAACTCGAAAACAAAACAAAGGATTGGCTTGCAGAATAAGCCAGAACAAACATATGATAGAGATTTCGTCCGAAGTTTTCGTGGTGGGGCCTACACGGGCTCGATCGTACAACACCATCATGTACAAGGCAGTGCACTTGACATACGAAGCGTCCCCGAGTCGGCATAGCCAAGGACTCTTTAAGACACAACGAGACCACTGTAAAACCGACCGTGAATAGGCGGACCACTAGACGTCGAACCCCAATTTCATATCATACATCTGTTGGAAAGATATCCTAAGAGCTACTTGAATTCCCACCTATGAAACTCCCGAAACTTTCCGGTTATGCAATCAGGTGTTGGGGATACAGGGGAAGCATAATATCTCACCAAAAACTAGCAAATCCTACATCCAGCTGTATCCATCCTTCAACACATAACCAAGAAACCTTCGGAAAACATCTACCTCAACCTTCGAAAAGCATCCGTTATACAAGTTATGGCGATACTCCCGAACTCCCGCCCCAGTACTGGGTGGCGTCGAGGTTATCTCACTAACAACTGCATAAAAGAGATTTTCGATGTCGGCGTACTAAACTCAGGTATTCCAGAATTGCAACGATAAAATTATGATGACAACACCTCAGAGCTCAACTCCCCGGGACACTTCCACAAAACCCCTGACAGGAGGCACCAAGACAATGTTCTCGTCATAAAACCATCGGAACGATTCCAAGATACCCGCGTGATCCTAATTTTTTTAGTGAAATTTGAGAAGAGAAGAGTCAAAACTCTACGCCAGGATGCCTTACCAGAGCGATGAAGGGACTGGGAAGTAAAAAGAATTCCTAAACTCTCCGATATATAATTCCTAATTGACTCAAAACATTTTTTCTAGACACAACTCGGCCGCTAAAAAACGATCAATCAGTGGGGGCTCCTAAGGTCGGGGAAGGCTCTGATTACCAACTTGTAACGCCCTCGATGCGGCTATATCTCCCACGTGTCGAAGCATGACTTAGAGGCATAACCGCATTGAAAGCAATGTCGCAAGTGAGGTAATCTTCACACAACCCATGTAATACATAAGGGAAAAAGATACATAGTTGGCTTACAATCGCCACTTCACACAAATACATGAATAAAGCATTTCATCAACCAAGTACAATCAGGGCCCGACTACGGAGCCAAAATAAAAGAAGAACCCCAAAAGCGACAAAGGTCCCCGATCGACCCCAACTGGGCTCCACTACTGATCAACTAGAACGAAACAACACAAAGAACAAGATCATCAACGAGCTCCTCCTGAGCTTGGTTGCGTCATCTGCACGGACTCATCGGCACCTGCAAACTGGTTTTGGAAGTATATGTGAGCCACAGGGACTCAGTAATCTCGCACCCTCGCGATCAAGACTATTTAAGCTTATGGGTAAGGTAAAGGTATGAGGTGGAGCTGCAGCAAGCGACTAGCATATATGGTGGCTAACATACGCAAATGAGAGCGAGAAGAGAAGGCAAAGCACGGTCAATAAAAGTATGATCAAGAAGTGATCCTATAACAACCTACGTCAAGCATAACTCCAACAATCGTGTTCACTTCCTGGACCCCGCCGAGAAGAGACCATCACGGTTACACACGCAGTTGATTCATTTTAATTAAGGTCGACTTCAGGTTTTCTACAACCGGACATTAACAAATTCCCATCTGCCCATAACCGCGAACTGTCAAGGGGTTCCCATTATAGCCCAACCGCATAAGGAACGCAAAAATCCAGGAACATAACACCGATATGACGGAAACTAGGGCGGCAAGAGTGGAACAAAACACCAGGCATAAGGCCGAGCCTTCCACCCTTTACCAAGTATATAGATGCATTAATTAAATAAGATATATTGTGATATCCCAACCAGTAAACATGTTCCAACAAGGAACAACATCTCCATGTTCCAACAAGGAACAAACTTCAATCTTCACCTGCAACTAACAACGCTATAAGAGGGGCTGAGCAAAGCGGTAACATAGCCAAACAACGGTTTGCTAGGACAAGGTGGGTTAGAGGCTTGGTTCAACAATATGGGAGGCATGACAAGCAAGTGGTAGGTATCGCAGCATAGGCAAGCAAAAGAGCGAGCAACTAAGCAAGCAAAGATAGAAGTGATTTCGAGGGTATGGTCATCTTGCCTGAAATCCCGCAAGGAAGAAGAACGAGTCCATGAAGAAGATACACGGACGTAGATGACCGGGTCCTCACAAACGCGACGTTATCGAAACCAACCCGAAGAAGCAACACCGGAAAGAAGCAAACAACATAGTAAACAACCACGACATAGACATGGCATGATGCACAAACAATTATGATGCATGTCCGGTTTAAATATGCATGGCATGGCAAAGTGCACAAACAACACTACAAGTTAAGTGGAGCTCAATATGCAACTCCGTTGCATATTAACGAAACACCATGTGACCTTTTAGTTCTCTCTCGTTTATGTACCCAACAATATTAAATGTTCTTAGCATGGCAAGAGGGTGAAGCAAATGTAAACTACCTATCTAGTCAAGGTTAAATGAGGCCGGAAACAACGAACAACAATTCCGGTAAATCCCCATATGCATATTTTAGATTTGGTGCTGATCTGACCTAAACACAATTTTAGAGTTATTAAACATGCAAAGTAAAGCCACCATGTTAAACTAGGCAAAATTGTACCCCATTTACATATATAATTTATTTAAAACCGAGCTACGGTTATTTAGTTATGAAATAAAGCATTTTAACATGGCATAGGAGCAAATTTAGTCAAACAACACTTTAGACATTTTAAACATGGATGAAAGTGACATATTATTAAACTAGACAAAATTCTGAGCAAGTTTCATATATAAATCATTTTAATCCGATGCACGAATTGTGAGTTATTATATGCATGAACAGCAGGGACTTTTTTTGTAAAACAGCAATCCTGCGGATAATAGCTAAAATCGCAAAAGAGGAAAAAAACACGCATCAAGCCGAGTCTGGTGGAACTGGGCTGCTCACCACGGGCTGAGGCCCAGATTGGTGGAGGCGCGGCTGGGCTGAGGAAGAAGTGGCGCTTGTGGCCCGAGAGCAGAGAAGGGCCGGCTCGGGGCGACGCTGTCAACGGGTACGGGCGCTGCTCGTCCTCCTCTGCTCGATCGAAATAGAGGAGCGGTGCGGCGAGGGATGAAGGGCACAGGGAGGTGCTTGGCACGGCGGCGGTGGACTCCGACGCGATCCCGGCGATGCGGACGAGGTGAGGAGGAGCGGAGGGAGCCTGCACCGGGGTCTGGGCGTTCGATCTGGATCATGGAAGCAGAGGCGGGGCGAGGTACTTGCTGCAGGACGGTGACGCGGGGACTTGGCGAAGGCAGCGGTGACAAACGGGTCCGAGTGCTCAGGGAGCTTGAACGACGGCAGCGGGATTCCTGCTGGCTTGCTCCGGCGGCGGGGAACTTGAGGCAGCAGCGAGGTTTGGATGGCCATGGCGGACTCCATGGGCTTGGCGGGGCGGCGCAGGTGGTCCCTGTTCAGAGAAGCGAGAGAGAGGGATGAGCGCTGGTCGAAGAAGAAGAACGGGAGGAGAAGAACGGGAGGGGCGGCGTAGCTCAGCTGCTGGTGTTGGCCCGGTGCTCTGGCGAGCGGCGACTAAAGGTCGAGGAGGAGCTCCTCTTGCTGCTCGCGCGAGACAGGGAGGAGGAATCACTCGGGCAGGAGATGGTGGTTGGCTGAGGGGATTTTTGGATCAGGGAAGAAGCTGGTTGGCTTGGCGTTGAAAACAAAGGGAGTGGCGGTGGCGTGGGGATTGGATGGATGGGACAAGGTGCCTAGGATCTAGGGTTGGTCTAGTTATATATTGAGTGGGTTAGATTAGGGGCTATCTCGTCCCTCCGATCAAAATCGGACGGTCGGGAAGAATAGGCTAGGGAGCCCAAATAAGAAAACGGTGACGTTTTGTAGATGTTTGGGGATGATCCGGACACAACGGTGACGACTGCTCGGGTCGGGTCCGGGACAGCTTTTCGGACGCGGGCGCGATGGGGGGGGTTTGATGCACTGAGCAGAGAGGGTTTCGAGCCGTGAGATCGCATCGGACAACTCCGGAAGCGAAGAGGGGAAAGAGGATGGACTAGGTGGGCCGTGGCGAGACTGCGAGGGGGAGAAGAGAGAGAGAGCCCGGCATCTGTTTCCGAAGACCGAAAACGTCCGACGTTAGACCGACTATAATGTCGCTATAGTTATCCGTTGGGCTATCAAATGAACTCCGAAAGCGATGAAACTTGGCAGGCGGCCTACCTACAACATAAAAACACCACATGCCAACTTTCAAACCATTCCGAGGATATTTTCCGGCCACTTATAAAATACTATTTCGGACATGCCACGGGCGCGTGCAAATGTGTCTGGGTTCAGAACGGACAATGGAGAGAACGAGGAGGCCGGGACGGATGCAAGTTTTGAAAACATGATGATGCAATGCGTAACACGCAAGCAATGACAAGGCAACAACATCGAATAACTGGACGACACCTGGCACATCGGTCTCGGGGCGTTACAAGTTGGTTCAGGAAGTGCCCAATCATTTTCATTACTCAACGTATTATTCAATAACAATCCAGCTTGATCAACAATTCTTTCCCTGAAAACACAACCAGCACAACTATCCAGGTGGTCTCTGGAAGCATCGGTTAGTCCATTATAAAAGATATCAAGTATTTCTTTTTTCTTGAGAGGATGATTAGGCAAAGCATTAAGTAATCAGAGAAGCCTCCCCCAAGCTCGTGGGAGACTTTGTTCTTCAATTTGCACAAAATTATATATTTCCCTTAAGGCAGCTTGTTTCTTATGAGCGGGAAAATATTTAGCAGAGAAGTAATAAATCATATCCTAGGGACTACGCACACAACCAGGATCAAGAGAATTAAACCATATTTTAGCATCACCCTTTAATGAGAATGGAAATAACTTAAGGATAAAGCAATAGCGAGTTTTCTCATCATTAGTGAACAGGGTGGCTATATCATTTAATTTAGTAAGATGTGCCACAACAGTTTCAGATTCATAGACATAAAAAGGATCAGATTCAACCAAAGTAATTAACTCAGGATCGACAGAGAAATCATAATGCTTATCGGAAATACAGATAGGTGAAGTAGCAAAAGCAGGGTCATATTTCATTCTAGCATTCAAAGACTTTTCTTTCAGCTTAGCTAACAATTTCTTAAGATCATATCTATCATTGCAAGCTAAAAAGTCTCTAACAGTTTCTTCATCCATAACATAACCCTCAGACACAACAGGCAATTCATATCTAGGGGGAGAATCTTCATCATCACTTTCATCAATATTATCAGTTTCAATAATTTCATTCTCTCTAACCCTAGCAAGTTGTTCATCAAGAAAGTCACCTAGTGGCATAGTATTATCAAGCATAGAAGTAGTTTCATCATAAGCATCATGCAAAGCAGAAGTGGCATCATCAATAACATGCGACATATCAAAATGAATAGCAGGAGTAGGTGTCACAAGTTTACTCAAAACATAAGGTGAATCAAGTGCAGAGCTAGATGGCAGTTCCTTACCTCCCCTCATAGTTGAGGGAAAAATCTTGGTTCTTTCATCTTTCGAGTTCCTCATAGTGACCAGCAGATATAAATCCCAAGTGACTCAAAGAATAGATCTATACTCCTCGGCAATGGCGCCAGAAAATAGTCTTGATAACCCACAAGTATAGGGGATCGCAACAGTTTTTGAGGGTAGAGTATTCAACCCAAATTTATTGATTCGACACAAGGGGGCCAAAGAATATTCCCAAGTATTAACAGTTGAGTTGTCAATTCAACCGCACATGAAAGACTTAATATCTGCAGCAAAGTATTTAGTAGCAAAGTAATATGGAAATAATGATAACAGTGGCAAAAGTAACATTATTGTTTTTGTAGTGATTGTAACAGTAACAACGGAAAAGTAACTAAGCAAAGATCAATATGTGAAAAGCTCACAAGCATTGGATCAGTGATGGATAATTATGTTGTATGTGATTCCTCATGCAACACTTATAACATAGGGTGACACAGAACTAGCTCCAGTTCATCAATGTAATGTAGGCATGTATTCCGAATATAGTCATACGTGCTTATGGAAAAGAACTTGCATGGCATCTTTTGTCCTACCCTCTCGTGGCAGCGGGGTCCTATTGGAAACTAAGGGATATTAAGGCCTCCTTTTAATAGAGTACTGGACCAAAGCATTAACACTTAGTGATTACATGAACTCCTCAAACTACGGTCATCACCGGTAAGTATCCCGATTATTGTCACTTCAGGGTTAACGGATCATAACACATAATAGGTGACTATAGACTTGCAAGATAGGATCAAGAACTCACATATATTCATGAAAACATAATAGGTTCAGATCTGAAATCATGGCACTCGAGCCCTAGTGACAAGCATTAAGCATAGCAAAGTCATAGGAACATCAATCTCAGAACATAATGGATACTAGGGATCAAACCCTAACAAAACTAACTCGATTACATGATAAATCTCATCCAACCCATCACCGTCCAACAAGCCTACGATGGAATTACTCACGCACGGTGGTGAGCATCATGAAATTGGTGATGGAGGAAGGTTGATGATGACGATGGCGATGGGTTCCCCTCTCCGGAGCCTCGAACGGACTCCAGATCAGCCCTCCCGAGAGAGATTGGGGCTTGGCGGCAGCTCCGTATTGTAAAATGCGATGAATCCTTCTCTCTGATTTTTTTCTCCCCGAACGTGAATATATAGAGTTGGAGTTGAGGTTGGTGGAGCATCAAAGGGTCCACGAGGCAGGGGGCGCGCCCCCACCCTCGTGGACAGGGTGTGCCCCCCTAACATAGATTCTTTCGCCAGTATTTTTTTATATATTCCAAAAATATTCTCCGTTGATTTTCAGGTCATTTCGAGAACTTTTATTTTTGCATAAAAATAACACCATGGCAATTCTGCTGAAAACAACATCAGTCCGGGTTAGTTCCATTCAAATCATGCAAGTTAGAGTTCAAAACAAGGGCAAAAGTGTTTGGAAAAGTAGATACATTGCAGACGTATCAATGTTCGACTACATCAACCGCGTTGCTAAACGCTTCCGCTTTCGGTCTACGATGGTATGTGGACACACTCTCCCCTCTCGTTGCTATGCATCTCCTAGTTAGATCTTGCGGGATCGTAGGGATTTTTTTGAATTACTATGTTTCCCAACACTTTTCATCTCGAGTCTAAGACGGTTACTGAAGGAAATATGCCCTAGAGGCAATAATAAAGATGTTATTTATATTTCCTTATATCATGATAAATATTTACTATTCATGCTAGAATTGTATTAACCGGAAACTTAGTACATGTGTGAATACATAGACAAAACAGAGTGTCCCTAGTATTCCTCTACTTGACTATCTCTTTAATCAAAGATGGTTAAGTTCCTAACCATAGACATGTTTTGTCTAATGATGTGATGGACAAGACCCATCCGTTAGCTTAGCATAATGATCGTTAAGTTTTATTGCTATTGCTTTCTTTATGGCTTATACATATTCCTCTGACTATGAGATTATGCAACTCCTGAATACCAGAGGAACACCTTGTGTGCTATCAAATGTCACAATGTAACTGGGTGATTATAAAGATGCTCTACAGGCATCTCCGAAGGTGTTTGTTGGGTTGGCATATATCAAGATTATGATTTGTCACTCCGAGTATCGTAGAAGTATCTCTGGGCCCTCTCGGTAATGCACATAACTATAAGCCTTGCAAGCAATGTGACTAATGAGTTAGTTACAGGATGATGTATTATGAAACGAGTAAAGAGACTTGCCGGTAACAAGATTGAACTAGGTATGATGATACCGACGATCGAATCTCGGGCAAGTAACACACCGATGACAAAGGGAATAATGTATGTTGTTATTGCGGTTTGACCGATATAGATCTTTGTAGAATATGTAGGAACCAATATGAGCATCCAGGTTCCGCTATTGGTTAATGACCGGAGATGTGTCTCGGTCATGTCTACATAGTTCTCGAACCCGTAGGGTCCGCACACTTAACGTTCGATGATCTGTATTATGAGTTATGTGGTTTTGGTGACCGAAGTTTGTTTGGAGTCCCGGATGAGATCATGGACATGACAAGGAGTCTCAAAATGGTCGAGAGGTAAATATTATATATTGGAAGGTAGTATTTGGATACCGGAAGGGTTCCGGAGTGTATCGGGTACATACCAGAGTACCGGAGGGGTTACCGGAACCCCCCGGTGGAAGATATGGGCCATATGGGCCATAGGAGGGAGGCTAACCGGCACACAAGGGGCTGGTGCGCACCCCACAAGGGAGAAGGCCGAATTGGTTTAGGGAAGGGGGCGCCACCCTCCTTTTCTTCTCCTACTCCCTCTCCTTCCTTTTCCCTCCGGTGAAGAAAGGAAAAGGGGGGGGGGGTGAATCCTGCTAGGACTAGGAGTCCTAGTAGGACTCCCCCCATGGCGCGCCCCTCTTGGCTGGCCATCGATAACCCACAAGTATAGGGGATCAATTGTAGCCTCTTTCGATAAGTAAGAGTGTTGAACCCAACGGGGAGCTAAAGGTAGAACAAATATTCGCTCAAGTTCTATCGACCACTGATACAACTCTACGCATGGTTAACGTTCGCCTTACCTAAAACAAGTATGAAACTAGAAGTACTTTGTAGGTGTTGTAGGCTAGGTTTGCAAGATAATAAAGAACATGTAAATAAAAGCTAGGGGCTGTTTAGATAAAGACACAACTAAATTAGTTTCAATAGAGAGTTTTTTGTCATGAGAAAGTTATTTGTCCCTAGACAATCGATAACTAGACCGGTAATCATTATTGCAATTTTATTTGAGGGAGAGGCATAAGCTAACATACTTTCTCTTCTTGGATCATATGCACTTATGATTGGAACTCTAGCAAGCATCCGCAACTACTAAAGATCATTAAGGTAAAACCCAACCATAGCATTATAAGGCATCAAGTCCTCTTTACTCCCATACGCAAACAACCTACTTACTTGGGTTTGTGCTTCTGTCATTCTCGCCACCCACCATAAGCAAATCATGAACATATTGCAAACCCTACAGCGGGGATCCCTCATGCTTACGCGACACAAAGAGCACCATTGGACAGCACCAATAATAAAACATGCAACTCAAACCAATCACAATCATCAATTAACCCATAGGACAAAACAGATCTACTCAAACATCATAGGATAGCCATACATCATTGGGAAATAATATATAGCGTTGGATGTTTAAGTAGAGATTACAGCGGGTAAAAGAGGGGTTACACCGCTACATAGAGGGGGAAGAGTTGGTGATGACGGCGGTGAAGTTATTGGTGTAGATCGTTGTTGCGATGATGGCGCCACCGGGAGAGAGGGGGAGAGAGAGCCCCCCTTCTTCTTCTTCTTCTTCTTCCTTGACCTTCCCCCTAGATGGGAGAAGGGTTTCCCCTCTGGTCCATGGCCTCCATGGCGGCGGAGGGGCGAGAGCCCCTCCAAGATTGGATCTCTCTCTCCCTCCCCCCCCTCCCTCCCTCCCTCCCTCTC
>NC_041384.1:81549024-81641537 GCF_002162155.2 Triticum dicoccoides
CCTTCTGTTTCCGTGCTCCCCGATTCTGCCCTTTCACCGTTTCTTAAATTTTCGGAGATCCGTAACTTTGATTGGGCTGAAATTTTGACACGATTTTTATCCGGATACTGGCTTTCTTGCAGCGAAGGAAGGGCACCAACTGCCTTACGGAGTGGCCATGAGGGCCCAGGGCGCGCCCTACCTCCTGGGCCGCGCCCGTCACCCTCATGGGCCCCTTGGGCATCGTCTCGCGTTGATTCCACTTCCCAAAATTCACATATATTCCAAAAAATCTCTGTAAGTTTTTATCCCGTTTGGACTCCGTTTGATATGGATTTTTTGCGAAACAAAAAACATGCAACAAACATGAACTGGCACTGGGCACATGATCAATATGTTAGTCCCAAAATAGTATAAAAAGTTGTCAAAAGTATGTAAAAGTTGTAGAATATTGGCATGGAACAATCAGAAATTATAGATACGACGGAGACGTATTAGCATCCCCAAGCTTAATTCATGCTCGCCCTCGAGTAGGTAAATGATAAAAAAGATAATTTATGATGTGGAATGCTACCTAGCATAATCTTGATCATGTAATCTAATCATGTCATAAATGTTAAGACATGAGTGATTCAAAGCAATAGTCTATCATTTGACATTAAGACAATAATAGTTTAAGCATACTAATAAAGCAATCATGTCTTCTCAAAATAACATGGCCAAAGAAAGTTATCCCTACAAAATCATATGGTCTGGCTATGCTCCATCTTCATCACACAAAATATTCAAATCATGCACAACCCCGATGACAAGCCAAGCAATTGTTTCATACTTTTGATATTCTCAAACCTTTTGAACTTTGACACAGTACATGAGCGTGAGCCATGGATATAGCACTATAGGTGGAATAGAATATGATGATGGGGGTTGTGTGGAGAAGACAAAAAGGGAGAAAGTCTCACATCGACGCGGCTAATCAACGGGCTATGGAGATGCCCATCAATTGATGTCAATGCGAGGAGTAGGGATTGCCATGCAACAAATGCACTAGAGCTATAAGTGTATGAAAGCTCAAACCGAAACTAAGTGGGTGTGCATCCAACTTGCTTGCTCATGAAGGCCTAGGGCACTTGAGGAAGCCCATTGTTGGAATATACAAGCCAAGTTCTATAATGAAAATTCCCACTAGTATATGAAAGTGATAACTCAAGAGACTCTCTATATGAAGAACATGGTGCTACTCTGAAGCACAAGTGTGGTAAAAGGATAGTAACATTGTCCCTTCTCTTTTTTCTCTCATTTATTTTTTTATTTTATTTTTTTGTAGGCTTCTTTGGCCTCTCTCTTTTTTGGGGGGCTTCTCTGGCCACTTTTATTTTGATAACCTCACATGGGACAATGTTCTAATAATGATGATCATCACACTTTTATTTACTTACAACTCAATATTACAACTCGATATTAGAACAAAGATATGACTCTATATGAGTGCCTCCGGCGGTGTACCGAGATGTGCAATGATCTAGCGTGGCAATGAAATCAAAAAACGAACAAGCCATGAAAACATCATGCTAGCTATCTTACGATCATGCAAAGCAATATGACAATAAATGATCAAGTCATGTATATGATGATGATGGAAGTTGCATGGCAATATATCTCAGAATGGCTATGAAAATGCCATGATAGGTAGGTATGGTGGCTGTTTTTAGGAAGATATAAGGAGGCTTATGTGTGATAGAGTGTATCATATCACGGGGTTTGGATGCACCGGCGAAGTTTGCACCGACTCTCAAGGTGAGAAAGGGCAATGCAAGGTATCGAAGAGGCTAGCAATGATGGAAGGGTGAGAGTGCGTATAATCCATGGACTCAACATTAGTCATAAACAACTCACATACTTATTGCAAAAATCTATTAGTCATCAAAACAAAGTACTACGCGCATGCTCCTAGGGGGATAGATTGGTAGGAAAAGACCATTGCTCGTCCCCGACCGCCACTCATAAGGAAGACAATCAATAAATACCTCATGCTCCAACTTTGTTACATAACGGTTCACCATACGTGCATGCTATGGGAATTACAAACTTCAACACAAGTATTTCTACGATCCACAACTACCCACTAGCATGACTATAATAGCACCATCTTTATATCGCAAAACTATTGCAAGGAATCAAACATATCATATTCAGTGATCTACAAGTTTTATGTAGGGTTTAATGACTAACCATGTGAATGACCAATTCCTGTCAACTCTCTAAATAGATATAAGTGAAGCAAGAGAGTTCAATTCTTTCTACAAAATATATGCCCATGCTCTAACAAATATAAGTGAAGCAAAATAGCATTCTACAAGTGGCGGTTTTATATGTGTAGGGAAACAGGTAATCCAAACTTCAAATGATACAAGCGAAGAACATGAAGCATTCTATAAAGCCATACTCAAAAGATATAAGTGAAGTGAAAAGAGCATTCTACAAATCAACCATGGACTATCTCATACCAGCATGGTGCATCAAAGAAAATTGAAAACTAAATGCAAAATACGCTCCAAGATTTGCACATATCACATGAACGAAATGAAACCGAAAACATACCGATACTTGTTGAAGAAAGATGGGATACCTTTCGGGGCATCCCCAAGCTTAGATGCTTGAGTCTCCTTGAATATTTACTTGGGGTGCCTTGAAAATCCCCAAGCTTGAGATCTTGCCTCTCCTCCTTCTCCTCATATCGAGACCTCCTCAATCCTTGATCACTTCATCCACACAAAACTCAACAGAAAGTTCGATAAGATCCGTTAGTATAATAAAGCAAATTACTACTCTAAGTACTGTTGCAAACCAATTCATATTTTGTTTTTGCATTGTAGCTACTATAATATAACTTTTCCATGGCTTAATCCACTGATAGAAATCGATAGTTTCATCAAAACAAGCAAACAATGCATCAAAACAGAATCTATCTTAAACAGGACAGTCTGTAGTAATCTGAACATTAACCATACTTCTGGTACTCCATTTTTTTTGAAAAATAGGAAAATAAACAATTTATATAGAAAGACAGTGCAAAAAGTTTCAGAACCGTTTGACATTCCAGTAAAAAAATGTAAAATCGTGCACTACAACCAAAGTTTCTGTTTCGCACCGCACAAACCAATAATGTAAACATCCTAAATGCAAATCTTGGCACATTATTTTTATAATACAATGGAATTGTACAAGGGGATAATTATTTTTGTTGAAAAGTTTCTGTAATCAAGATTCACAAAGTTTCCGTGAGCATGAACAAAGTTCAAGGAGCTCCCTCACTTAAACAATGCTTGTCTCTCTCACTTTCACTTTCCTTTTTGAAAAGTTTTGGGTTCCCCTTTTTATTTTTTTGTTTTTAAACTCTATAAAAGCACTCAGCAAAATATTAGTCTCTTCTCGGACAGCGGAGACTTTCTCAATAAATTCATCAATATCATAATTGTATTTATAATTCTCATAGCAATATTTAAGGATAGCTAAATTTTCGGGTCTATAAACTAAATCATCAAAATCTTCAAACTCTTTAAACAAAGATTCAATTTCACAAGCACCCTTAAAAGCAACAAATTCTTCTATTCGTTCCACATCATAGTAATCATATATACCATTATCATAAGAAGCTAAGGTTTCATTATCATTAAATTTGCATAAAAAGGGAAGGTGTGGAGCCTTCATCCTAGAGCAACAAGCATAATCATATCTCAAGCATAGTTGCCGAGCATACCAATGCAACATATAAATTTGATCCCATAATAGTTTCCCTTTTTGAGTCAAGCGATAATCCCTAAAGTATTCACGTTGATCCAACGTGTCTCCCATTATATAATTGAATGGGGTTTTCTCAGGATTATTAAAGTAGTGCATAATATCTTTCACATAATGAGCATCGAGGGTTTTAGGAGGTTCCCCATCTCCATGAGTAGCAAGTAAACCTATTTTTTTGGTATTTCATGTTCCTTATCCATAACTAAAGATAGAGAACAACTTAGAATAGCAAATAAAATCGACTTAGTGATAAACAAAACAAGCACACACGAGAATATTCACCCCACACTATTCCTCCCTGGCAACGGGGCCAGAAAAAGTTCTTGATAACCCACAAGTATAGGGGATCAATTGTAGCCTCTTTTGATAAGTAAGAGTGTCGAACCCAACGAGGAGCTAAAGGTAGAACAAATATTCCCTCAAGTTCTATCGACCACCGATACAACTCTACGCACACTTAACGTTCACCTTACCTAGAACAAGTATGAAACTAGAAGTACTTTGTAGGTGTTCTAGGCTAGGTTCAAGATAATAAAGAGCATGTAAATAAAATCTAGGGGCTGTTTAGATAAAGACACAACTAAATTAGTTTTAGTAGAGAGCTTTTTGTCACGAGAAAGTTATTTGTCCCTAGACAATCGATAACTAGACCGGTAATCATTATTGCAATTTTATTTGAGGGAGAGGCATAAGCTAACATACTTTCTCTTCTTGGATCATATGCACTTATGATTGGAACTCTAACAAGCATCCGCAACTACTAAAGATCATTAAGGTAAAATCCAACCATAACATTATAAGGCATCAAGTCCTCTTTACTCCCATACACAAACAACCTACTTACTCGGGTCTGTGCTTCTGTCACTCACGCCACCCACCATAAGCAAATCATGAACATATTGCAAACCCTACATTGGGGATCCCTCATGCATGCGCGACACGGAGAGCACCATAGGACAACACTAATAATAAAACATGCAACTCAAACCAATCACGATCATCAATTAACCCATAGGACAAAACGGATCTACTCAAACATCATAGGATAGCCATACATCATTGGGAAATAATATATAGCATTGAGCACCATGTTTAAGTAGAGATTACAGCGGGTAAAAGAGGGGTTACTGATATGTCTCCAACGTATCTATAATTTTTGATTGTTCCATGCTATTATATTATCTGTTTTGGATGTTAATGGGCTTTATTTTACACTTTTATATTATTTTTGGGACTAACCTACTAACCCAAGGCCTAGTGCAAATTGCTGTTTTTTTTGCCTATTTCAGTGTTTCGCAGAAAAGGAATATCAAACGGAATCCAAATGGAATGAAATCTTCGGGAGAGCTATTTTTTGGAACAAACATGATCCAGAGGACTTCGAGTGGACGTCAAGCAATCAACGAGGAGTCCACGAGGTAGGGGGCGCGCCCTCCCCCCTCGTGGCTCAACCGGCCTAGTTCTTCCTCCTATATATACTCATACCCCCTGAAAACATCCATGAGCACCACGAAACCCTATTTCCACCGCCGCAACCTTATGTACCCAAGAGATCCCATCTTGGGGCCTTTTATGGAGCTCCGCCGGAGGGGACATCGATCACGGAGGGCCTCTACATGAACTCCATGGCCCCTCCGATGATGTGTGAGTAGTTTAATTCAGACCTTCGGGTCCATAGTTATTAGCTAGATGGCTTCTTCTCTCTCTTTTAATCTCAACACAAAGTTCTCCTTGATCTTCTTAGAGATCTACTCGATGTAACTCTTTTTGCGGTGTGTTTGTCAAGATTCGATGAATTGTGGGTTTATGATCAAGTCTATCTATGAGCAATATTTGATTCTTCTCTGAAATCTTTTATGTATGATTGGTTATCTTTGCAAGTCTCTTCGAATTATTAGTTTGGGTTGGCCTACTAGATTGATCTTTCTTGCAATGGGAGAAGTGCTTAGCTTTGTGTTCAATCTTGCGGTGCACGATCCCAGTGACAGAAAGGGAAACGACACATATTGTATTGTTGCCATCGAGGATAAAAAGATGAGGTTTATATCATATTTCTTGAGTTTATCCCTCTACATCATGTCATCTTACCTAATGCGTTACTCTGTTCTTATGAACTTAATACTCTAGATGCATGCTGGATAGCGGTCGATGTGTGGAGTAATAGTAGTAGATGCAGGCAGGAGCCGGTCTACTTGTCATGGACGCGATGCCTATATACATGATCATGCCTAGATATTCTCATAATTATTCGCTTTTCTATCAATTCCTCGATAGTAATTTGTTCACCCATCGTAATACTTATGCTATCTTGAGAGAAGCCACTTGTGAAACCTATGGCCCCCGGGTCTATTCTCCATTATATTAATCCTCCATTAATAAGCTATTTCTATTACCTTTTATTTTGCAATCTTTACTTTTAATCTTTATCATAAAAATACCAAAAATATTATCATATCATCTCTATTAGATCTCACTCTCGTAAGTGACCGTGAAGGGATTGACAACCCCTTTATCGCGTTGGTTGCGAGGTTCTTATTTTTGTGTGTAGGTATGAGGGACTTGCATGTGGCCTCCTACTGGATTGATACCTTGGTTCTCAAAAACTGAGGGAAATACTTACGCTACTTTGCTGCATCACCCTTTCCTCTTCAAGGGAAAACCAATGCAGTGCTCAAGAGGTAGCAAGAAGGATTTCCGGCGCCGTTGCTAGGGAGTCTATGCACAAGTCAAGACATACCAAGTACCCATCACAAACTCTTATCCCTCGCATTACATTATTTGCCATTTGCCTCTCGTTTTCCTCTCCCCCACTTCACCCTTGCCGTTTTATTCGCCCTCTTTTTTTTGTTCCCCTTCTCTTTTCTAGTTCGTCTCTTTTTGCTTGTTTCTTGCTTGCTTGTGTGTTGGATTGCTTGCTTGTCACGATGGCTCAAGATAATACTAAATTATGTGATTTTTCCAATACCAACAATAATGATTTTATTAGCACTCTGATTGCTCCTCTTACCGATGCTGAATCTTGTGAAATTAATGCTGCTTTGCTGAATCTTATCATGAAAGATCCGTTTTCCGGCCTTCCTAGTGAAGATGCCGCTACCCATCTAAACAACTTTGTTTATTTATGTGATATGCAAAAGAAGAAAGATGTGGATAATGATATTGTTAAACTGAAGCTATTCCCATTTTCTCTTAGAGATCGTGCTAAAACTTGGTTTTCGTCTTTGCCTAAAATAGTATCGATTCACGGAATAAGTGTAAAGATGCTTCTATCTCTAAGTATTTTCCTCCCGCTAAGATAATCACTCTTAGAAACGATATTATTAATTTTAAGCAACATGATCATGAACATGTTGCACAAGCCTGGGAGAGGATGAAATTAATGATACGTAATTGCCCCACACATGGTTTGAATCTTTGGATGATTATACAATTTTTTAATGCTGGATTGAACTTTGCTTCTAGAAATCTTTTAGATTCGGCCGCAGGAGGCACTTTTATGGAAATCACTTTAGGAGAAGCTACTAAACTCCTAGATAATATTATGCTTAATTATTCTCAATGGCATACTGAAAGATCTACTAATAAAAAGGTGCATGCTATAGAAGAAATTAATGTTTTGAGTGGAAAGATAGATGCACTTATGAATTTTTTTGCTAATAAGAGTGTGCCTTATGATCCTAATGATATGCCTTTATCTACTTTGATTTAGAATAATAATGAATCTATGGATGTGAATTTTGTTGGTAGGAACAATTTTGGTAATAACGCGTATAGAGGTAATTTTAATCCTAGACCGTTTCCTAGTAATTCTTCTAATAATTATGGTAATTCCTACAACAATTCTTATGGAAATTATAATAAGATGCCCTCTGATTTTGAATCTAATATTAAAGAATTTATTAGTTCGCAAAAGAGTTTCAATGCTTTGATTGAAGAAAATTTTTCTAAGATTGATGAGTTGGCTAGGAACGTGGATAGAATTTCTCTTGATGTTGATCCTTTGAAACTTAGATCTATTCCACCTAATCATGATATCAATGAGTCTCTCAAAGCTATGAGAATTTCCATTGATGAGTGCAAAGAAAGAACCGCTAGGATGCGTGCTAAAAAAGATTGCTTTGTGAAAGCGTGTTCTTCTAGTTTCCATGATAATAATGATGAAGATCTAAAAGTTATTGATGTCTCCCCTATTAAATCTTTGTTTTGCAATATGAATCTTGATAATGATGGGACTGGAGATGAGTCAACTTTAGTTAGAAGGCATCCCAATGATTCAGAGTTTTTAGATCTTGATGCAAAAATTGATAAAAGTGGGATTGGAGAGGTCAAAACTTTACATAGCAATTATCGGTGTCAAAACCGGCGGATCTCGGGTAGGGGGTCCCGAACTGTGCGTCAAGGCCGGATGGTAACAGGAGACAAGGGACACGATGTTTTTACCCAGGTTCGGGCCCTCTCGATGGAGGTAATACCCTACTCCTGCTTGATTAATATTGATGATATGGGTAGTACAAGAGTAGATCTACCACGAGATCAAGGAGGCTAAACCCTAGAAGCTAGCCTATGGTATGATTGTTGTGTATGGAGTTGATTGCCTACGGACTACAACCCTCCGGTTTATATAGACACCGGATAGGGTTAGGGTTACATAGAGTCGGTTACAATGGTAGGAGATCTTGAATATCCGCATCGCCAAGCTTGCCTTCCACGCCAAGGAAAGTCCCATCCGGACGCGGGACGAAGTCTTCAATCTTGTATCTTCATAGTCCAGGAGTCCGGCTGAAGGTATAGTCCGGCTACCCGAACACCCCCTAATCCAGGACTCCCTCAGTAGCCCCTGAACCAGGCTTCAATGATGACGAGTCCGGCGCGCAAATTGTCTTCGGCATTGCAAGGCGGGTTCCTCCTCCAAGTCCTTCATAGAAGATTGTAAACACCAAGAGTAGTGTCCGGTTCTGAAAAATAAGCTTCCACATATTGCCATAGAGAGAATAATATTAACACAAATCAAATCTGCTGACGTATTCCACAGTGCGTCATCACACTACAGCCAAGTCCTTCACTCGAATCGTTTTCACTTTTCCACCTCAGCGTGTTTTGCGAGGCGGTTTCCTTGGCACGTCTTGTCAAAGCAGAGACCGTGTACCCCCCTTTACGGGATTCTCATCAATACGGACATGGGTAACCCAACCGCGCCACTTATCACGAGGCTTGGGAGGCAAGCGAGTTTTACTAGGCAGGTGGGGACGTACAACCGCATCCGCCCATATAAGGGGACAAGAATCCACCTTTTTACCTACGCCTTCTTCCTCCTTTACCTATCCATCTCCCGCGCACCCGAGCTCCAGCGCCCAAGCCCGCACTTCCCACCTCAACCTTCTCCAGCAATGTCCGGAGCGGGAGGCAAGTGGATGGTCTCCTCCGCCACGGGGGGCAAAGTCAAGAAGCTAAGGAAGGCTGGATACCTGTCCAAGGACATTGCGCACCGGCTTCCCGAAGAGGGGCAGCTTCTCCCCAACCCAAGGCCCCATGAGAGGGTAGTATTTCTCCCTCACTTCCTCCGCGGACTGGGTTTTCCACTCCACCCATTTGTCCGGGGGCTCATGTTCTACTACGGCCTGGATTTCCACGATCTGGCCCCGAACTTCATCCTCAACATCTTGGCGTTTATCGTCGTGTGCGAGGCTTTCCTCCGCGTCCGCCCTCATTTCGGCCTCTGGCTCAAGACCTTCAACGTCAAGCCCAAGGTGGTGCGCGGTAGCCAGGCGGAGTGCGGAGGCGCCATGGCGGGCAAGATGGCCAACGTCCTATGGTTCGAGGGCTCTTTTGTGGAGACCCTAAAGGGATGGTAATCCGGGTGGTTTTACATCACCGAGCCATGCGATCCGAACTGGATCGCAACCCCCGAGTTCTGATCCGGACCCCCCACGCGGCTTATGTCCTGGAAAGAGACGGGCCTGTCGTGGGGTGACGAAAAAGAGGTGACCGGATTGCAAACATGCATCCAGTTCCTGGTGAACAAGCCAATCCGGCTTGTTCATGTAATCCAGGTTATGCTCGTCCGCCGGATCCTCCCGTGCCAACAACGGGATATTAATCTATGGGAGTTCGACCCGGCGCAGCACCAAACCCTTAGCAGGCTCTTCGACACGACGTACGAAGATGCCTGGAAGGTGCTATTCAAGGGCGCCGAGGCTCCCGCATCCACTTCCGAGGACCGCGGATACAGCTCGCAGCGTCACGCTAGCGAGGTAAGCTATCTTCACCTTGTACAGGATGTTAAGCTTTTTTCATAGTTTGACTCTATGCGGGATCTAAACTCCCTTACCTTTGACAGGCTTGGCGACCGATATCCGGACCGATTAACTGTCCGGCTCCGCTGCCCGAAGACCCAGCCCCAGCTCTACTAGCGAAGCTGCTGGTTCCGGCGCCTTATGTGGTGCCGGAGAAGAAGGCCAAGAAGAAGAAGACCACGGGGACTCGAAAGAGTGCCCGTAACGTGGTGGTGTCGGACTCGTCATCCGACGAGTCCGAGACACCCTCTTCCCATGAAAACGAGGAGGAGGAAGAAGAAAACTCCCCCCCCCAAGCGGAGGGAGGAGAGAAGAGGAAGGCCGCCCAAACGGGGGAGGCCGAGGGGTCTAGGAAAAGGAAGACCCCTCTGTCGGACTACGCCCCCGACGCCGAAGAGGGCAAAGAGGAGTGGACAAACAGGGCCAAGCGTCCGGCGAAATCATAAGTTCGGATATCAGAATAACTCATGATGTTCCTTTGTTGCACAGCTTTCCCTAATGTCGAATGTAGTTATGCAGTCCGCCCCGGGCCGAATTCGACGAATCGTCGGGCGGCTCCCTGGACTCATCGGACGTGAACTTAGTTCCGCCCGCTGTCTCCCCCCGCACTACAGACGATGCCGAAGTGGCGTCGCGACAAACTCTGGGGCAGGAGGAGGTGGTCCTGGAGGAGCCGCAAGGCACCCTCCCGGACTCCAGGAGTGAAGGGGACAAGGCCCCCCAGGGCTCCAAGTCCGGCTTTGAGCCGGACACCGTGCCGGAATCTTCAACAGTTCCGGACCGCGGTGGGTGAACTCCTTCTAAGAGGAGCGAGCCTTCTAAGCCGGCGGCCTCCGTCCAACGGGAGGTGCCGGACAATCTACTGGAGGTGCTTGATGGCACCTCCATCGACGAGGGGCACCATACTATTATGAGTACGGTGATCCAGAGGGTTCAGTCCACCAAGAGCGGACTGACTGAAGCTTGCGCTAGCCTTCTGACAGGCTTCGAGGTAAGTAAAAATATGTCAAAATATTACCGCATAGACAGTAGCCCCTGATGCTCTGTTTGGCATTCGGAAAGAAAAGCCGAATAGAGGATCTATTAAATTTCACAGGAGTCTAACAATAAAGAGTCAATATGTGTATGCAGGCTTCGCTGCTATCCACCGACGCACTGACTGCGGAGGTGGGTGTCCTGAAACAGGACCTCGGGCGGACCGAGCAAGAGCTCGGCCTTGCCAAGCGGTAGCTCGAGGAGAAAGAAGGTAAGAAATACCTTACAGAAAAAGGTGCCTATAAAAAGACGTGATTGCAAAAAATAACAGGATTGTACTGATTATTGTAGGGGCCACGACTGAGGTGGCGACCCTCAAGCAGGCACTATCTGAGGCCGAAAAGAAAACTGCCGCGGAGCGCACCGAGCGAGAGAGACTTGGGGCTCAGGTTGGCGAGGTGCAGCAAGAGCTTCAGGCTCTCATGAAAAAACATGAGAGTTTGGAGCTTGAGTCAAAGGCACAAGCATCCGAGCTCGCAGCGGCCCTTGAGACTGCCAAGTCTGCCAAGGCCGAAGCCCAAAAGGCCCTCCGAGAGTTGGAGGAGATGAGGAAGATAGCAGCGGGTAAGGCATTCTTTATGCAAAGCAGAAATATAAAAGTAAACTACTTGTTACTTACCCGAATCCGGAGCTCTCCAGGGGCATTCGCAGATCTTCCCCGCAGCGTATCTGACGCCGCCGCATTCTACCGAGCTGAAGAGGGCAACTCGACGGAGAAGGTGTTCTGGTCTCAGTATTCTGAGGCCGGACACCCTATGCCCTTGAGCGACCAGCTGAAACAGCTGGTCGAGCTCCATAAGGCGGCCAAACAGGCCATGAAGGGCTTGATAGTCCGGCTGTGGCCCGGAGAGGCCCTGCCTGGGAGCTATTTCGGGTTGGTGCGGCGGCTGGTGGAGGCATGTCCGAGGCTCGAGGTCATCAAGCGCTCCGTCTGCATCGAAGGTGCCCGTCGGGCCCTTGCCCGTGCAAAGGTGCACTGGGGGAAGCTGGACGGTGAGAAGCTTGTGAAGGACGGGCCGCCGCCGGGGAAGGAGCATCGCAAGCCCGAGAACTATTACAAGGATGTTCTTGCAGGTGCCCGCCTTGTGGCGGATGAATGTACCAGGGATGTAATTTTTGAATGAACTCGCTCGTGTTTATCCTGTGCGCTGAAAACTTGTTCATATGCGCTAAGCAATGCTTATTGAATTTAAAATATTATTTTCTGTGCGGCCATTTATCAAAAATTGGGAGATGGCCAATCGTCGGCTTCTGCCCCCATGCCACTAGTGCTGGGGTGTTCGGGATAAACCTGAGCGCTCTTTTTCCCATGGTTGGGTCCTTCGAGGGAGGCGCTCAGCACAACGAACCAGGCAATCGGACTATAATGCTTGAACACTCTCACTTAGCCATAGAACTTTATAATTTTAAATTTCGGCGAAGCCCCTAGTTCGGAAGACCGAGTTCGGGGCGCTATTCACGCCTTGGCCAGACAAAGCCAGCTCCTCGCTCGAAGCGGCATAAGTCTTTAGGGACTCGAAAAACCTCTTGAACAGCGACCGGTCTCTCGCCTCATCATGACAGTCAGTTTTAGCTTTCTCCACTGAGGTGCTTAACCCAGCTGAACCGGGGCACAATCGCAGTGGTTCTCCTAGTGCTACCTTAGCCGATATAGCGGAACGTAAGGCACCAAAACATAGGAGCCTGGCAAACCCAACTATTGAGCCAAATCATGATTCGGAGCCGATGCATATAGTGCTATAAGTTCGGGGTGCCGCACTTGTGAAAGTGTACGGACTTCTCACACCATAATGAGGGGTACTGAAGCCCCTGGCGTGTTTGCCGTACCATGGTGTACGGGTGCGATCATGTCATTTAATAAACATATATATATAAAAGGAGGATAATGCAAAAAAATAGACAAAAAGCTATGCATTGTTTATAGAGAGGCTATTTATCAAAGCCGAACGATACAAGTAGTGCGATAAGCAAAAAGATATTGGACTATTTAACATGTCCTGATCAGGGGCAGGCCGCGGAATTGTATTCAAAACAGGTATACCGCTCGTAACAGAGACCACCTGGGAGTTCCATAATGCGGCATGGCTTGTCTGCCTCCCTGGATCTTGCATCGTTTGTGCAGAAGTCGAATTGCCGAACAGCTCGTCCGAAGTATGGAGTCCTGAAAGTAAGAAAAAATTAAAAAAAGAATCCGGCAGCCCCTAGTACGTTTTAAGCCGTATTTTGGGCGTGCCGTTATTGTGCCCCTTCCCCTGTGCCCATGGTATTTCAAGGGCGTAGTTATGTATGCGAGGTACTGGTTTCGCTATGTCGCGAAAGCTGGGGTTGGGGCTGCATTGCTACGCTTGCTCAGAGTGTGCCAGGTGGTCCTGCTGTGGGTTACTCCGGGCGCGCTTGGCAGTGTCTGGCTTTTTAATGGCCGGACTGGAGAATTGCCTAAGAAGGCTACTTTGTACCTCCGCTGCGAGAGCCGTCGTATGCTCCTCCGTACGGAGGGAGCGTTCGGTGTTTCCATTGACCGTAATTACTCCTCGAGGGCCTGGCATCTTGAGCTTGAGATATGCGTAGTGCGGCACCGCATTGAACTTTGCAAATGCGGTTCGTCCGAGCGGGGCGTGATAGCCACTGCGAAACGGGACTATATCAAAGATTAACTCTTCGCTTCGGAAATTGTCCGGGGATTACTGAGCCTGTACAGTTGGCTTCTACACCTAGTATAATGCCTTTAAAGGTCGTTCTTGTGGGCTTAATCCTTGAGGGATCTATGCCCATTTTCCGCACTGTATCCTGATAAAGCAGGTTCAAGCTACTGCCACCGTCCATGAGGACTCTTGTGAGATGAAATACGTCAATGATTGGGTCGAGAACCAATGCGGCGAAGCCTCCATGACGGATGCTAGTGGGATGGTCCCTTCGATCAAAAGTGATCGGGCAGGAGGACCATGGGTTGAACTTTGGGGCGACTGGCTCCATCGCGTATATGTCCCGTAGCGCACGCTTCCACTCCCGCTTGGGAATGTGGGTTGCGTATATCATGTTCACCGTCCGCACTTGTGGGGGAAAGCCCTTCTGTCCATTGTTGTTCGGCGGCTTGGGCTCCTCGTCGTCGCTGTGCAACCCCTTGTCTCTGTTTTCGGCCCTTAACTTGCCTGCCTGCTTGAACACCCAACAATCCCTATTAGTGTGATTGGCTGGCCTTTCAGGGGTGCCATGTATCTGGCACAAGTGATCGAGTATTCGGTCCAAACTGGACGGGCCCTGAGTATTCTTTTTGAATGGCTTTTTCCGCTGACCGGATTTATAGCCTTTGAATCCGGCATTGACTGCCGTGTCTTCATTGCTGTTGCTGTTAACACGGCGTTTTTGCTTATTCCGATGTGTCCTGCCACTTTTGTCCTTGGTATCCAAATTACCAGGGTTCTTTGATAAGTTGTTACTGCGAGCTAGCCAGCTGTCTTCTCCCACGCAAAAGCGGGTCATGAGTGTCGTGAGGGCTGCCATGGATTTCGGCTTTTCCTGTCCCAGGTGCCGGGCAAGCCACTCGTCGCGGATGTTATGCTTGAAGGCTGCTAGGGCCTCTGCGTCCGGACAGTCGACTATCTGGTTTTTCTTTGTTAGGAACCGTGTCCAAAATTGTCTGGCCGATTCCTCTGGCTGCTGAATTATGTGGCTTAAGTCGTCGGCATCCGGCGGTCGCACGTAAGTGCCCTGGAAGTTGTCGAGGAATGCGGCTTCCAGGTCCTCCCAAGAACCGATTGAGTCTGCTGGCAAGCTGTTAAGCCAATGCTGGGCCGGTCCTTTAAGTTTGAGCGGGAGGTATTTGATGGCGTGTAGATCATCGCCGCGTGCCATGTGGATGTGAAGGAGATAATCCTTGATCCATACCGCCGGATCTGTTGTGCCATCATATGATTCGATGTTTACGGGTTTGAAACCCTCTGGGATTTTATGATCCATTACTTCATTCGTGAAGCATAGCGGGTGTGCGGCGCCTCTGTACTGGGCTATATCACGACGCAGCTCGGAAGAGCTATGTCTATTGTGTTCGGCCCGGCCGGATTTGTTGTATCCGGCTTGAAGATCATTGTCACATGCCGTAGGGCGCCTGCGCGATCCGTAGATCGATCTTGTTTGTCTTGCCTTATCCTCCAGTATGTCTCGCAGGTCGGGCGCATTTTCCCGTGCCTTAGTTGAGCGGCGTCGGGGCATGGCTTGGGTGGAGGGCCAAGAGGCCTCTCTGTCGCGGCCGCGAGGTGGCCGGTCTGCCATGTCATGCGCTGGTGATGTAGGTGCTTCCTCCTCTGATCGGGGTAGCGGCCTGCGCTTCGGGTAACTCTTGGAGGGGCGTTCGAGTTCATACTCTTCGGCCGCAAGGACTTCAGTCCATCTGTCAGCTAGCAAATCTTGGGCAGCTCTAAGCTGTTGCTGCTTTTTCTTGAGGCTGCTTGCCGTGGCTAAAAGCCTGCGTTTAAAACGCTCTTGTTCGGCGGGGTCTGATGGTATGATGAATTCGTCGTCATCGAGGCTTGCCTCGTCTTCGGAGGGAGGCGTATAGTTATCATCCTCGACCTCTCAATCTGCCGTTCTCTCATGAGGGCTAGCTTCTCCATCTTCCTGTGCCGAATCTTGCTGAGGTGGGTGTTCTTCGGCGCTATCTGGGGTAGTATTATCTCCCGTGCCGGAATCACCGTTTTTGCTTTGGCGGGATTTAGAGCGGCGCCGCTGACGCCGGCGCTTTGGCTGTTTCTTGGGGGCGTCATCCCCCACTGTTCCATCGCCATCTCCATCTTTTGGAGTATCCACCATATATATGTCATATGACGAGGTGGCCTTCCAGCGCCCTACAGGTGCTGGTTCCTGTTCGTCTCCTACATCGTCGTCCATGCCGTTGATGTCTTCGGAGCTGAGGTCAAGCATGTCGGTTAGATCGTCGACAGTGGCTACAAAGTGGGTGGTGGGTGGGCTTTGAATTTCCTCAATGAACGTATCCCACCCTTACTGACCGTAGTCCGCCCAGGGCTCTCCTGATAAAGAGAGAGACTTAAGAGAATTTAGGATGTCGCCAAAAGGAGAATGCTGAAAGATGTCTGCGGCAGTGAACTCCATTATCGGCGCCCAATCAGATTCGATTGGCAGGGGCACGGGGGGTTCGGAGTCCGGGGAGGAGTCCGGATCCTCGGAGTCACGGGTCGTGCAGAGTGCAGGGCTAGCGTTCGGCTCGATCGCTTTCGGGATTGCAGCCCCCGAGGTGACGTCCAACCGCTCATCCTCAATTGGCTCAATAGGCTCGAGTTAGGGGTCGAAACCGATGCGCGTGCGGCCTCCAGGACACTGTCCGGGGGCAGAGCTAGATCATGCCACTCGAGATAGTGCGGTGCGCTTGGCCGTGGCTTGAGCCCGTTGAAGATCAAGTCTCCGCGGATGTCAGCCATGTAGTTTAAGCTTCCAAACCTGACTTGATGGCCAGGGGCGTAGCTTTCGATCTGCTCCAGGTGGCTGAGCGAATTGGCCCGTAGAGCAAAGCCGCCGAAGACGAAGATCTGTCCAGGGAGCAAAGTCTCACCCTGGACCGCATCGTTGTTGATGATAAAAGGAGCCATCGGGCCTAAGGGTGACGACACAGAGGAACTCTCAATGAAAGCACCAATGTCGGTGTCAAAACCGGCGGATCTCGGGTAGGGGGTCCCGAACTGTGCATCAAGGCCGGATGGTAACAGGAGACAAGGGACACGATGTTTTTACCCAGGTTTGGGCCCTCTCGATGGAGGTAATACCCTACTCCTGCTTGATTAATATTGATGATATGGGTAGTACAAGAGTAGATCTACCACGAGATCGAGGAGGCTAAACCCTAGAAGCTAGCCTATGGTATGATTGTTGTGTATGGAGTTGATTGCCTATGGACTACAACCCTCCGGTTTATATAGACACCGGATAGGGTTAGGGTTACATAGAGTCGGTTACAATGGTAGGAGATCTTGAATATCCGCATCGCCAAGCTTGCCTTCCACGCCAAGGAAAGTCCCATCCGGACACGGGACGAAGTCTTCAATCTTGTATCTTCATAGTCCAGGAGTCCGGCTGAAGGTATAGTCCGGCTACCCGAACACCCCCTAATCCAGGACTCCCTCAGCAATGAACCCACTATCTTGGATTTCAAGGAATTTAATTATGATAATTGCTCTTTGATAGATTGTATTTCCTTGTTGCAATCCGTGCTAAATTCTCCGCATGCTTATAGTCAAAATAAAGCTTTTACTAAACATATTGTTTATGCTTTAATGCAATCTTATGAAGAAAAGCTTGAATTGGAAGTTTCTATCCCTAGAAAACTTTATGATGAGTGGAAAACTACTACTAAAATTAAAATTAAAGATCATGAATGCTTTGCTTTATGTGATTTGGGTGCTAGTGTTTCCACGATTCCTAAAGCTTTGTGTGATTTGCTAGGTTTCCGTGAATTTGATGATTGTTCTTTAAACTTGCATCTCGCATATTCCACCATTAAGAAACCTATGGGAAGAATTAATGATGTTCTTATTGTTGCAAATAGGAATTATGTGCCCGTAGATTTCACTGTTCTTGATATGGATTACAATCCTTCATGTCCTATTATTCTTGGTAGACCTTTCCTTAGAACGATTGGTGCAATTATTGATATGAAAGAAGGGAATATTAGATTCCAATTTCCATTAAGGAAGGGCATGGAACACTTTTCTAGAAATAAAATTAAATTACCTTATTAATATATTATGAGAGACACTTATGGATTGCATACCAAAGATGACAATACCTAGATCTATCCTTGCTTTTTTGCCTAGCTAGGGGCGTTAAACGATAGCGCTTGTTGGGAGGCAACCCAATTTTATTTTCGTTTCTTGCTTTTGATTCTGTTTAGTAATAAATAATTCATCTAGCCTCTGTTTATATGTGGTTTTATGCTTTTAATTAGTGTTTGTGCCAAGTAGAACCTTTGGGAAGACTTGGAGGAAGTCTTTGCGATCTTGCTGTAAAAAACAGAAACTTTAGCGCTCACGAGATTCGCTGCCATTTTTTACTGGAGAGCGCCATTTAGCTAATTCTTTTTGCAGATGATTAATAGATAAATTACTCACGTCCAGAAAGGTATTTTAGAATTTTTGGGGTTCCATAAGTATTCTAAACCTACATATTACTACAAACTGTTCTGTTTTTGACAGATTCTGATTTTTGTGTGTTGTTTGCTTATTTTGATGAATCTATGGCTAGTAATAGAGTTTATGAACCATACAAAAGTTGGAATACAGTAGGTTTAACACCAATATAAATAAAGAATGAGTTCATTACAGTACCTTGAAGTAGTTGTTTGTTTTCTTTTACTAACGGAGCTCATGATATTCTCTTTTAAGTTTTGTGTTGTGAAGTTTTCAAGTTTTGGGTAAAGATTTGATGGATTATGGAACAAGGAGAGGCAAGAGCCTAAGCTTGGGGATGCCCAAGGCACCCCAAGGTAAAATCCAAGGACAACCAAAAGCCTAAGCTTGGGGATGCCCCGGAAGGCATCCCCTCTTTCGTCTTCGTCCATCGGTAACTTTACTTGGAGCTATATTTTTATTCACCAGATGATATGTGTTTTGCTTGGAGCGTCTTGTATGATTTGAGTCTTTGATTTTTAGTTTACCACAATCATACTTGCTGTACACACCTTTTGGGAGAGACACACATGAATTGGAACTTATTAGAATACTCTATGTGCTTCACTTATCCCTTTTGAGCTAGATAATTTTGCTCTAGTGCTTCGCTTATACCTGTTAGAGAACGGTGGTGGTTTTGTTTTGTAGAAATTATTGATCTCTCATGCTTCACTTATCTTATTTTCAGAGTCCTTTAAATCAGCATGGTAATTTGCTTTGGTTATGAATTTAGTCCTAATATGATAGGCATCCAAGATCGGTATAATAAAAACTATCATAGAAAGTGCATTGAATACTATGAGAAGTTTCATACTTGATGATTGTTTTGAGATATGATGGTGGTAATATTAGAGTATGCTAGTTGAGTAGTTGTGAATTTGAGAAATACTTGTTCTAAAGTTTGTGATTCCCGTAGCATGCACGTATGGTGAACCGTTATGTGATGAAGTCGGAGCATTATTTATTTATTGATTGTCTTCCTTATGAGTGGGGGTCGGGGACGAGCGATGGTATTTTCCTACCAATCTATCCCCCTAGGAGCATGCACGTAGTACTTTGTTTCGATAACTAATAAATTTTTGCAATAAGTATATGAGTTCTTTATGACTAATGTTAAGTCCATGGACTATACGCACTCTCACACTTCCACCATTGATATCCTCTCTAGTACCGCGCAACTTTCGCCGGTACCATAAACCCACCATATACCTTCCTCAAAACAGCCACCATACCTACCTATTATGGCATTTCCATAGCCATTCCGAGATATATTGCCAGGCAACTTTCCACCGTTCCGTTATTATGACACGCTTCATCATTGTCATATTGCTTCGCATGATCATGTAGTTGACATCGTATTTGTGGCAAAGCCACCATTCATAATTCTTTCATACATGTCACTCATGAGTCATTATCCCGGTACACCGCCGGAGGCATTCACATAGAGTCATATTTTGTTCTAAGAATTGAGTTGTAAGTAAATAAAGTGTGATGATCATCATTATTAGAGCATTGTCCCAAGTGAGGAAAGGATGATGGAGACGATGATTCCCCCACAAGTCGGGATGAGACTCCGGACGAAAAAAGAGGCCATAAAAAAGAGAAAAGAAGGACCAAATAAAAAAGGAGAAAAAGAGAGAAGGGACAATGTTACTATCCTTTTTCCACACTTGTGCTTCAAAGTAGCACCATGATCTTCATGATAGAGAGTCTCATATGTTATCACTTTCATATACTAGTGGGAATTTTACATTATAGAACTTGGCTTGTATATTCCAATGATGGGTTTCCTCAAATGCCCTAGGTCTTCGTGAGCGAGCAAGTTGGATGCACACCCACTTAGTTTCTTTTTGAGCTTTCATACACGTATAGCTCTAGTGCATCAGTTGCATGGCAATCCCTACTCACTCACATTGATATCTATTGATGGGCATCTCCATAGCCCATTGATATGCCTAGTTGATGTGAGACTATCTTCTCCTTTTTGTCTTCTCCACAACCACCATTCTATTCCACATATAGTGCTATGTCCATGGCTCACGCTCATGTATTGCGTGAAGATTGAAAAAGTTTGAGAACATCAAAAGTATGAAACAATTGCTTGGCTTGTCATCAGGGTGGTGCATGATTTAAATACTTTGTGTGGTGAAGATAGAGCATAGCCAAACTACATGATTTTGTAGGGATAACTTTCTTTGGCCATGTTATTTTGAGAAGACATAATTGCTTAGTTAGTATGCTTGAAGTATTATTATTGTTATGTCAACATTAAACTTTTGTCTTGAATCTTTCGGATCTGAATATACATGCCACAATAAAGAAAAATGCATTGAAGATTATGCTAGGTAGCATTCCACATCAAAAATTCTGTTTTTATCATTTACCTACTCGGGAGCAGGAATTAAGCTTGGGGATGCTTGATATGTCTCCAACGTATCTATAATTTTTGATTTTTCCATGCTATTATATTATCTATTTTGGATGTTAATGGGCTTTATTTTACACTTCTATATTATTTTTGGGACTAACCTACTAACCCAAGGCCCAGTGCAAATTGTTGTTTTTTTGCCTATTTCAGTGTTTCGTAGAAAAGGAATATCAAACGGAATCCAAACAGAATGAAACCTTCGGGAGAGTTATTTTTGGAACAAACATGATCCAGAGGACTTGGAGTGGACGTCAAGCAATCAACAAGGAGTCCACGAGGCAGGGGGCGCGCCTACCCCCCTGGGCGTGCCCTCCCCCCTCGTGGCTCAACCGACCTACTTCTTCCTCTTATATATACTCATATACCCTGAAAACATCCAGGAGCACCACGAAACCCTATTTCCACCGCCGTAACCATCTGTACCCAAGAGATCCCATCTTAGGGCCTTTTCCGGAGCTCCGCCGGAGGGGGCATCGACTGCGGAGGGCCTCTACATCAACTCCATGGCCCCTCTGATGATGTGTGAGTAGTTTACTTCAGACCTTTGGGTCCATAGTTATTATCTAGATGCCTTCTTCTCTCTCTTTGAGTCTCAATACAAAGTTCTCCTCGATCTTCTTGGAGATCTATTCGATGTAACTCTTTTTGCGGTGTGTTTGTCGAGATCCGATGAATTGTGGGTTTATGATCAAGTCTATCTATGAACAATACTTGATTCTTCTCTGAAATCTTTTATGTATGATTGGTTATCTTTGCAAGTCTCTTCGAATTATCAGTTTGGTTTGGCCTACTGGATTGATCTTTCTTGCAATAGGAGAAGTGCTTAGCTTTGGGTTCAATCTTGCGGTGCTCGATCCCAGTGACAGAAAGGGAAACGACATGTATTGTATTGTTGCCATCGAGGATAAAAAGATGGGTTTATATCATATTGCTTGAGCTTATCCCTCTACATCATGTCATATTACCTAATGCGTTACTCTATTCTTATGAACTTAATACTCTAGATGCATGCTAGATAGCGGTCGATGTGTGGAGTAATAGTAGTAGATGCAGGCAGGAGTCGGTCTACTTGTCACGGACGTGATGCCTATATACATGATCATGCCTAGATATTCTCATAATTATTCGCTTCTCTATCAATTGCTCGACAATAATTTGTTCACCCGCCATAATACTTATACTATCTTGAGAGAAGCCACTAGTGAAACCTATGACCCCCCAGGTCTATTCTCCATTATATTAATCTTCTGTTAACAAGATATTTCTATTGCCTTTTATTTTGCAATCTTTACATTTAATCTTTATCATAAAAATACCAAAAATATTATGTTATCATCTCTATCAGATCTCACTCTCGTAAGTGACCGTGAGGGGATTGACAACCCCTTTATCGCGTTGGTTGTGAGGTTCTTATTTGTTTGTGTAGGTACGAGGGACTTGCGTGTGGCCTCCTACTGGATTGATACCTTGGTTCTCAAACACTGAGGGAAATACTTACGCTACTTTGCTGCATCGCTCTTTCCTCTTCAAGGGAAAACCAACGCAGTGCTCAAGAGGTAGCAGTTACACCGCTGCATAGAGGGGGGAAGAGTTGGTGATGATGGCGGTGAAGTTGTTGGTGTAGATCATTGTCGCGATGATGGCCCCGGCGGTGTTCCGGCGCCACCGGGAGAGAGGGGGAGAGTGCCCCCCTTCTTCTTCTTCTTCCTTGACCTTCCCCCTAGATGGGATAAGGGTTTCCCCTCTGGTCCATGGCCTCCATGGCGGCCGAGGGGTGAGAGACCCTCCGAGATTGGATCTCTCTCTCTCTCTCTCTCTCTCTCTCTCTCTCTCTCTCTGTGTGTGTGTGTGTGTGTGTGTGTGTGTGTGTGTGTTTCCTTCTGTTTCTGCGCTCCTTGGTTCTGCCCTTTCACCGTTTCTTAAATTCCCAGAGATCCATAACTCTGATTGGGCTGAAATTTTGACACGAATTTTATCCGGATATTTGCTTTCTTGCGGCGAAAGAAGGGCACCAACTGCCTTACAGAGTGGCCACGAGGGCCCATAGTGTGCCCTACCCCCTGGGTGTGCCCCTCACCCTCGTGGGCCCCTCGGGCATCGTCTCGCGTTGATTCCACTTCCCAAAATTCACATATATTCCAAAAAAATATGTGTAAGTTTTTATCCCGTTTGGACTCCGTTTGATATGGATTTTCTGCGAAACAAAAAACATGCAACAAACAGGAACTGGCACTGGGCAGTGGATCAATATGTTAGTCCCAAAAATAGTATAAAAAGTTGCCAAAAGTATGTAAAAGTTGTAGAATATTGGCATGGAACAATCAGAAATTATAGATACAACGGAGACGTATCAACCACCCTCCTCCCCTCCTTTATATACAGGGGCGGGGGCACCCCAAAGGCACATCAATTGTTCTCTTAGCCATGTGCGGTGCCTGTCGGTGTCAAAACCGGCAGATCTCGGGTAGGGGTCCCGAACTGTGCGTCTAGGATCGATGGTAATAGGAGACGGGGGACATGATGTTTACCCAGGTTCGGGCCCTCTCTATGGAGGTAAAACCCTACATCCTGCTTCATTGATATTGATGAATATGGGTGTTACAAGAGTTGATCTACCACGAGATCGTAATGGCTAAACCCTAGAAGTCTAGCCTATGTGGGTATGGTAATGAGTATATGTGATGTCCTTTCCGGACTATCCCCTTCGGTTTATATAGACACCGAGGGGATCTAGGGTTTACATGGAGTCGGTTACATAAGAAGGAATCTTTGGTCGCTGAGCTTGCCTTCCATGCCAAGTAGAGTCCAATCCGGACACAGTGCATTCTTCGGCTTCATGTCTTCACAGCCCATCAGTCCGGCCCATGGATAACAGGCCGGACGCCCGAGGACCCCTTAGTCCAGGACTCCCTCAGTAGCCCCTGAACCTGGCTTCAATGACGAGGAGTCCGACGCGTAGATTTGTCTTCGGCATTGCAAGGCGGGTTCCATCCTTCCGAATTCCAGAATTGTCTTCGGACGAAGTAAGTATATCCTGACCTGTTACGTACACCATACACAACCACAGAGAGAATATAATATTTGCACAAATCTAATCTGTTGACTTCTTTTTTCCAACACGACATCATGTCTGTCCGGTTATAATTTCGAACCATTTTTCTTCTGCCCTCCCACGCTTCGAGACGCGGCTGCTATTGGCACGTCTTGTCGAAACAGAGATCATGCCCCCTTATTGCGGGATTCTCATCAATGCGGGCATGGGTAACTCAACCGTGCCGTTTATACAGTCCTAGGGAACAGGCAAATCCTAAGGAGAGTGAGGAGGCATTTAATATTTGCTGCCTTTATAAGGGGATAAGGATTCCCTCTTCCTCTCCTCACGCTCTCTCTCTCTCTGTCTCCGCCTTTCTGATCTCAAGCTCCAACGCCCAAGTTCCCATCTCCTCTCCACTCAAGCAAACATGTCCGGATCTGGTGGTCAGGGCAAGTGGATGGTCTCCTCCGTCAAGGAGGAGGACATTACTAAGCTCCGGGCGGCCGGATATTTGGCGAAAGAGATCGTACATTGTCTGCCAACCGAGGGACAAGTCGTCCCCATGTCGGAGCCCACAGAGAGGGTAGTATTCATCCTCCATTTCTTCCGCGGGCTAGGGTTTCCACTCCACCCTTTCGTCTGCGGGCTGATGTAATACTACGGGATAGCTTTCCATGATCTATCCCTGAATTCTTTCCTCAACATCTCGGCGTTTATCATCGTGTGCGAGGCCTTCCTCCGCATCCATCCCCACTTCGGGCTATGGCTGAAAATCTTCAACGTGAAGCTGAAGGTGGTGGAGGGACAGGACGCGCAGTGCGGAGGGGCCATGGGGAGCAAGCTATCCATTGTTTCATGGCCCAAAGGCACCTTTGTGGAGATAGTAAAGGAGTGGCAGAAGCATTGGTTCTATATTACAGAACCTCGCGGCACCACCTGGGCCGCAACTGTTGAATGCTCCAGCGCTCCCATGCGACTCACCTCCTGGGTCGAGAAGAGTCCAGACTGGTCTGCACCTGACAAGCTGATAGCGCTGCAGATGCACATTCAAAGCATGGTGACCAAGGACATCAAGCTCGTTGACGTTATCCAGGTGATGCTAATCCGCCGGATTCTTCCGTGTCAGCCCCGCAGCCGCCCTTTATGGGAATTCAATTCGAAGAAGCACCAGACACTAAAAAGGCTCTTCGATACTTCTCATGAAGGGGTCTGGAAGTTGCTCTTTAAGGGCAACGAGAAGCCATCGACCATGGACTCAGACCGATCACAATTGTAACCGCCCCGCCAGCGAGGTATGTTACTTTTGATGTACTCCCAACTTAAATGTTTCGAGGATGATGTCTGAGA
Source organism: Triticum dicoccoides (assembly GCF_002162155.2). Lineage (NCBI taxonomy): Eukaryota > Viridiplantae > Streptophyta > Magnoliopsida > Poales > Poaceae > Triticum > Triticum dicoccoides. The sequence continues at coordinate 81,574,114 of NC_041384.1, forward strand.
TTTTAGTATTGCTTCCTCAGGACTGGGTGGAGAGGGCGAAGCGGATCCAGTGTCTGGCTCCGTTGCCCGAAGAACCAGTCATCCCGCGCCTGGCGAGGATGCTGGTGCCGGTGCCATATACGGCGCCAGAGAAGAAGGCCAAGGGGAAGACAAGGGGGCCAAGAGTGGCCCCCGTCGCAAGGGCACTTTGGACACGACGTCCGAAGACGACGAGGCCCATTCCTCTACCCCTAAGGAAAATGACGAGTAAGAGGAGGAGGAGGAGGGAAACAAGCCTCCTCCCGAGGAGAGGAAGAAGAAGAGGGTGGCCTCGGCACATCTGGAGGTGAAAGCGTCCAAAAAGGGGAAGGGCGCCCTAGCGGTCAACACCGCGTGGGACGCTGATAGTAGTGCGAAACGTCACCCCCGTACTAGGCCCCAGGCCGCTTCGTAAGTGACATGGCTTATTCATGCGCATATCGGCCCTTTCTTTTTATTATTCTAACATGGTTAATCCACACTATTGCAGTCCGGCCCGTGACCTTATCCAGCGATCCTCATCTGGAGGTTCGTTGGCTCCGTCGAAGATGGCGAGCATGTCGCCACCGCCTGCTTACTCCCGCGGGGCCAGGGACGACACCGAAGTGTTATCCCGGAGGACCGTGCCGAGGGGAGGAGCCCAGGACGTTGTCCGGGAGGCACCACAAGGCGGGACCTCCACTGCCGGACACACGGGGGAGTCAGTCCCCAAGGAGACTGGAAAAGAGGGCCGTATCCAGTTCGGCCTTCAGCCGAATATGATTCTGGAGACCAATATGGCTCCGGAGTCGGGCGAGCAGCCCCCTTTGAAGGAGGGGGTGCGTTGCCTCCACCGGTGGCTCCTGTCCATCCAGGAGCGCCAGATGACCTAATGGGGGCGCTACGAAGCGCCTTCGTCGTCGACGAGCACCGTATCCTTATGGGTGCGGTGATTGAGAAGGTTCAATCCGCTCCGCGGACTGAATGAAGCCTGCAGTAGCCTGTTAACAGGTTTTGAGGTAAGAAAGAGAAAAACCCCGTATAGTCCGTAGCCCCTGGGACGCTGTCCGGTGTTTGGCGAGTATGACCAAACAGGGGATCAATCCTTAATTATAAGAGGCTGGCTGAATATGTATTGATAAGCAGGCGTCCCAGTTGGCCGCGACCTCGCATGCTGCCAAGGTCTCCGAGCTGAAGCGGAGGCTAGAGCGGACCGAGAACGAGATCGACGAGGTTAAGGTTCGGCTCCAGGAGAAGCAAGGTGAGGAACGACTTGCTATATGTTCCGGAAAGGATAAGCGCTGTATATTGACAGCGGTATTGTGATATGTGCAGAAGCTGCGACCGAGGTCGAGGCCCTGAGGAAGGCCTTGGGCGAGGCCGAGGAGCAGGCTGTCCAGCAGGAGGCCGCTCGTAAGAAGCTAAATGCCCGGGTCAAAGAAGTCCACCAGGAGCTCCAGGATGCGGTGAAAAAATGCAAGGCCTTGGAGCATGATGTGTCAGTTCAAGGGACCGAACTCGCCAAGGCTCGTCAGGGCGCGGAGACCGCACGGAATGAGGCCGAGGCCGCCCTCCAGGAGATCCAGGAGGCCAAGAAGATCACGGCGGGTAAGGCATTTAAGATGCAAAGCCAGTACATGGAGAAGCAGTACCTTTTACTAACCCGGGTTCGGAGTTCCCCAGGTGCTTTTGCGGATTTGCCATGCAGTGTATCAGACGCCGTGGAGTTCTATCAAGCCGAAGGAGGGGGATCTTCGGAGAGGCTCTTCTGGTCGCAGTATGCGGCGCCACTGCATCCCGTATCCTTCACCGATCAGCTGAAGCAGCTGGTGGAGCTGCATGGGGTGGCCGAACTAGCCATTAAGGATTTGATAATCCAGCTGTGGCCAGCCGAAGCTATGCCTAGTAGCTACTTCAGACTCGTGAGGCGGATGGTGAACGCCTGTCCTCGGCTGGACGTTATCAAGTGCTCCGTCTGTATTGAAGGTGCCCGTATGGCTTTCGCTCGCTCCAAGATGTGGTGGGCGAAGATGAACGATGTTGAAGTTGCCAGCGGGCCGCCGGAGGGCAAGGAGCACTGCACACCCGAGCGATATTTCGAGTATGTCGTAGAAGGGTCTCGACTTGTGGCAGCGCAATGCTCGCGGGACATTGTATTTGAATAAATGTATTCATGTTGCCTTTGTATCATGTGAACAAAGCCAGTTTTTGTGAAGTAATTTTATTATGCTTTGAATTGTTTCCTCCTGTGCGGCCGTGTTGTGTGTAATCTGAGGGTTGGCCAGTCGTCGGCTTCTGCCCTCACATAGATAGTACAGAGGTGTTTGGGATGGAATCTAAGCAATCTTGATCCAATTACATGGTCCTTTGAAGGAGTTGTTTAGTGCAACGAACAAGGCAATCAGACTTTATGGCTTTAACGCCCTCACTTAGCCATAGGAGTTTTATAATAAAGCGTGGGCGTAGCCCCTAGTTTAAGCCAGAGTACTGTCAGCATATGATCGGGAAGTGCCGATCTCTCGCGTAATGCGGAAAAATCTCCAACGATTTGTAACCCTCGAGTAGCTGACCGACTCTCGCCGCATCATGACAGTCAGTTTTCGGCTTTCTCTACTGAGGTGCTCGTCTGGTCAAAGCCAGGGCACAATCGCAGTAGTTCTCCCTTTACTACCCTAGACGATGGAGCGGAACGTAGGGTAGCAAGCACAGGAGCCGGACAACCCAACTATTGAGCAAAGACATGATTCGGAGCCAATGCATATAATGCTAAATTCAGGGTGCCGAACTTATATAAGAAGTGTTCGGACTGTGATGCCGTATTGTGGGGCGACAGGTAGCCCCTGGCGAATATTAAACGTAAAAGAGTGTCGATGCAGCAAATAAGCAGATTGAGATAAAAACGGAGTAAGAAGCGAAAACCACAGGAACTGGGCCACTGACCATTTTTATTATAACTGGATGGGTACGTCAAGGCGTATCTTGTATAGATGGTGCGAGAAGTATCCGACCATTTAACATGCCGGCCTCAATAGGGTGCAGCATGCGGGTCCTGAGAAATAAGTATGAATATCCTCAAGAAGAACGTATAAAGGTTACCCTACACACCTGTGTTACTTGCCTCCGTTGTATTTCATTCCTTCTAAAGGACTTGACATCAGGCCCGCGGAAAAAGGGTGCCTGAAACAAGAAGGAGAAGTAAAAGTATGTGTGTCCGGGATCGGTCCGGCCGAATTGTAGACCCCGGGTTATCTCATGCCTCTGTCGATGTCCATGGAATTTTGAGTGCGTAATAGTGTACGCGTGGTACGAATGCCACTACCTCATTGGGGTTGGGACGGAGGCCGAATTGCTAGTCGAGCTCTTGACGAGCCGCGTTGTCCTGTTGCAGTGTAGTACGGACCCTCTTGATGGTGTCTAGGGGCTCGACAGCTGGATTAGAATGCTGCTTGAGAAGGCCGCTCTGTGCTTCAGCTTCTAGGGCGGCGGTCTGCTCCTCTGTTCGGAGGGAGCGTTCCGTATTGCCATTGACTGTTATGACGCCGTGTGGACCAGGCATCTTGAGCTTGAGATAAGCATAGTGTTGCACTACGTTAAATCTAGCAAACGTGGTTCGTCCGAGCAGTGCGTGGTAGCCGCTGCGGAAGGGGACGATATCGAAGATTAACTCTTCACTTCAGAAGTTGTCCGGAGAACCGAAGACCACCTCCAGCGTGATTGAGCCTGTACAGCGGGCCTCTACACCTAGTATGACTCCTTTAAAGGTAGTCTTTGTGGGTTTGATTCGTGAGGGATTAATGCCCATCTTCCGTACTGTATCCTGGTACAGCAGGTAGAGGCTGCTTCCACCATCCATCAGGTTCTCTTGTTAGGTGGAATCCGTCAATGATAGGGTCAAGGACCAGTGCGGCCGAACCGCCATGGCGGATACTGGTCAGATGATCTTGTCGATCGAAGGTGATTGGAAATGATGACCATGGGTTGAACTTTGGGGCGACTGGCTCTACTGCGTAGACGTCCCTGAGTGCTCATTTGCGCTCCTTTCTAGGGATGTGCGTGGCGTATATCATGTTCACCATTTTGTCTGGGGGGGGGGGATTTCTTCTGTCCCCCGGTGTTCGGCTGCCGGGGCTCTTCATCCTCGTACTCACTTTGTGATCCCTTTTCTTTGTTTTCGGCATTTAACTTGCCAGCCTGCTTGAAGACCCAACAATCCCTGTTGGTATGATTGGCTTGCTTATCCGGGGTGCCGTGAATTTGGCACGGACGGTCGAGTGTGCGGTCCAGGCTGGAAGGTCCTTCGTTGTTTCTTTTGTAGGATTTCTTCCGTTGGCCGGACTTGGAGCCACATAATCCGGCGTTGACTCTGGTGTCCTCGGTGTTGTCGCCATTGCTTCTGCGTTTGTGTCTATTGCGCCGGAGTTTGCTGGTGCTGTTCTTGGCCTCTGTAGGGCCTGCCTCGCTGACTGTGTGTTTGCTATGAGCTAGCCAGCTGTCCTCGCCTGCGCAAAAGCAGGTCATGAGTGCCGTAAGGGCTACCATTGACTTCGGCTTTTCTTGTCCGAGATGGTGTGCTAGCCATTCGTCACGGATGCTGTGTTTGAAGGCTACTAGGGCCTCGGCGTCCGGACAGTCGACGATCTGGTTCTTTTTGGTTAGGAACCTAGTCCAGAATTTTCTGGCCGATTCTCCGGGTTGTTGAACTATGTGGCTTAGGTCATCGACATCTGGTGGCCGGACATAAGTTCCTTCGAAGTTGTCGAGGAAAGCCTCTTCCAAGTCCTCCCAGCTGCCGATTGAGTTCTCAGGCAGGCTATTTAAATAGTGCCGAGCTGGTCCTTTGAGTTTTAATGGAAGGTATTTGATGGCGTGGAGGTCGTCTCCTCGGGCCATGTGGATGTGGAGAATGAATTCCTCGATCCATACTGCAGGATCGGTTGTGCCGTTGTATGATTCGATATTGACGGGCTTGAACCCCTCGGGGAATTCATGATCCAATACTTCATCTGTGAAGCAGAGTGGGTGTGGGACGCCTCTATATCGGGCCGCATCATGCCGGAGCTCAGAAGGAGTGATGTCTACTACACAACCTTCTTCTAGTAGACGTTGTTGGGCCTCCAAGTGTAGGGGTTTGTAGGACAGTAGCAAATTTCCCTCAAGTGGATGACCTAAGGTTTATCAATCCGTGGGAGGCGTAGGATGAAGATGGTCTCTCTCAAGCAACCCTGCAACCAGATAACAAAGAGTCTCTTGTGTCCCCAACACACCCAATACAATGGTAAATTGTATAGGTGCACTAGTTTGGCGAAGAGATGGTGATACAAGTGGTATATGGATGGTAGATAAATGTTTTTGTAATCTGAAAATATAAAAACAGCAAGGTAACTAATGATAAAAGAGAGCGTAAACGGTATTGCAATGTGTTGAAACAAGGCCTAGGGTTCATACTTTCACTAGTGAAAGTTCTCTCAATAATGATAACATAATTGGATCACATAACTATCCCTCAACATGCAACAAAGAGTCACTCCAAAGTCACTAATAGCGGAGAGCAAACGAAGAGATTATGGTAGGGTACGAAACCACCTCAAAGTTATTCTTTCCAATCAATCCGTTGGGCTATTCCTATAAGTGTCACAAACAGCCCTAGTTTTCGTACTAGAATAGCACCTTAAGACACAAATCAACCAAAACCCTAATGTCACCTAGATACTCAATGTCACCTCAAGTATCCGTGGGTATGATTATACGATATGCATCACACAATCTCAGATTCATCTATTCAACCAACACATAGAACCTCAAAGAGTGCCCCAAAGTTTCTACCGGAGAATCACAACGAAAACGTGTGCCAACCCCTATGCATAGGTTCATGGGCGGAACCCGCAAGTTGATCACCAAAACATACATCAAGTGAATCACGTGATATCCCATTGTCACCACAGAAGCACACGGCAAGACATACATCAAGTGTTCTCAAATCTTTAAAGACACAATCTGATAAGATAACTTCAAAGGGGAAACTCAATCTATTACAAGAGAGTAGAGGGGGAGGAGAAACATAAGATCCAACTATAATAGCAAAGATCGCGATACATCAAGATCGTGCCAAATCAAGAACATGAGAGAGAGAGTACATACCCTCAGCCCCGAGGGAGAACTACTCCCTCCTCGTCATGGAGAGCACCGGGATGATGAAGATGGCCACCGAAGAGCGATTCCCCCTCCGGCAGGGTGCCGAAATGGGTCTAGATTGGATTTCGGTGGCTACGGAGGCTTCTGGCGGTGGAACTCCCGATCTATTCTGCCCCCTAATCGTTTTAGGGTATATGGATATATATATAGGTGAAAGAAATACATTAGGGGAGCCATGAGGGGCCCATGAGGGTGGAGGGCGTGCCCAGGGGGGTGTGCGCACCCCCTGCCTCGTGGCTTCCTTGTTGCTTCCCTTACGTACACTCCAAGTCTTCTGGGTTGCTTCCGTTCCAAACATAAGTTCCGTGAAGTTTCAGGTCAATTGGACTGCGTTTGATTTTCCTTTTCCGCGATACTCTAAAACAAGGAAAAAACAGAAACTGGCACTAGGCTCTAGGTTAATGGTTAGTCCCAAAAATCATATACAATAGCATATAAATGCATATAAAACATCCAAGGTTGATAATATAATAGCATGGAGCAATCAAAAATTATAGATACGTTGGAGACGTATCAGCATCCGCAAGCTTAATTCCCGCTCGTCCTCGAGTAGGTAAATGATAAAAACAGAATTTTTGATGTGGAATGCTACCTAACATATTTCTCTAAGTAATTTTTATTTTGGCATGAATGTTCAGATCCATAAGATTCAAGACAAAAGTTTAATATTGACATGAAAACAATAATACTTCAAGCATACTAACTAAGCAATTATGTCTCTTCAAAATAACATGGCCAAAGAAAGTTATCCCTACAAAATCATATAGTCTGGCTATGCTCCATATTCACTACACAACGCATTCAAATCATGCACAACCCCGATGACAAGCCAAGCAATTGTTTCATACTTTTGATGTTCTCAAACTTTTTCAATCTTCACGCAATATATGAGCGTGAGCCATGGATATAGGACTATAGGTGGAATAGAATGGTGGTTGTGGAGAAAAAAAGGAGAAGATAGTCTCACATCAACTAGGCGTATCAACGGGCTATGGAGATGCCCATCAATAGATATCAATGTGAGTGAGTAGGGATTGCCATGCAACGGATGCACTAGAGCTATAAGTGTATGAAAGCTCAAAAAGAAACTAAGTGGGTGTGCATCCAACTCGCTTGCTCAAGAAGACTTAGGGCATTTTGAGGAAGCCCATCATTGGAATATACAAGCCAAGTTCTATAATGAAATATTCCCACTAGTATATGAAAGTGACAACATAGGAGACTCTCTATCATGAAGATCATGGTGCTACTTTGAAGCACAAGTGTGGTAAAAGGATAGTAGCATTGCCCCTTCTCTCTTTTTCTCTCATTTTTTTATTTTTTTATTTGGGCCTTCTATTTTTTATGGCCTCTTTTCTCTTTTTTTATTTGGGCTTCTTTGGCCTCTTTTATTTATTTATTTATTTTTGACCAGAGTCTCATCCCGACTTGTGGGGGAATCATAGTCTCCATCATCCTTTCTTCACTGGGACAATGCTCTAATAATGAAGATCATCAGACTTTTATTTACTTACAACTCAAGAATTAAAACTCGATTCTTAGAACAAGATATGACTCTATATGAATGCCTACGGCGGTGTACCGGGATGTGCAATGACTCATGAGTGACATGTATGAACGAATTATGAACGGTGGATTTGCCACAAATATAATGTCAACTACATGATCATGCATAGCAATATGACAATGATGGAGCGTGTCATAATAAACAGAACGGTGGAAAGTTGCATGGCAATATATCTCTGAATGGCTATGGAAATGCCATAATAGGTAGATATGGTGGCTGTTTTGAGGAAGGTATATGGTGGGTTTATGATACCGGCGAAAGTTGCGCGGTACTAGAGAGGCTAGCAATGGTGGAAGGATGAGAGTGCGTATAATCCATGGACTCAACATTAGTCATAAAGAACTCACATACTTATTGCAAAAATTTATTAGTTATCAAAACAAAGTACTACATGCATGCTCCTAGGGGATATATTGGTAGGAAAAGACCATCGCTCGTCCCCGACCGCCACTCATAAGGAAGGCAATCAATAAATAAATCATGCTCTGACTTCATCACATAACGGTTCACCATACATGCATGCTACGGGAATCACAAACTTCAACACAAGTATTTCTCAAATTCAGAACTACTCAACTAGCATGACTCTAATATCACCATCTCCATATCTCAAAACAATCATCAAGTATCAAACTTCTCATAGTATTCAATGCACTTTATATGAAAGTTTTTATTATATCCCTCTTGGATGCCCATCATATTAAGACTAAATTCATAACCAAAGAAAATTACCAGGCTGTTTAGGAATCTCAAAATAATATAAGTGACACACGAGAGTTCATCTATTTCTATAAAATAAAACCACCACCGTGCTCTAAAAAGATGTAAGTGAAGCACTAGAGCAACAACAAACTACTCTGAAAGATATAAGTAAATATCAATGAGTAGTCGAATAATTATGCAACTATATGAAGACTCTCTAACATTTAAGAATTTCAGATCTTGGTATTTTATTCAAGCATAAAGCAAAACAAAATAAAATAAATTGATGCTCCAAGCAAAACACATATCATGTGGTGAATAAAAATATAGCTCCAAGTAAAGTTACCGATGAACGAAGACGAAAGAGGGGATACCTTCCGGGGCATCCCCAAGCTTAGACTTTTGGTTGTCCTTGAATATTACCTTGGGGTGCCTTGGGCATCCCCAAGCTTAGGCTCTTGCCACTCCTTATTCCATAGTCCATCGAATCTTTACCCAAAACTTGAAAACTTCACAATACAAAACTTAACAGAAAACTCGTAAGCTCCATTAGTATAAGAAAGCAAATCACCATCATAAGGTACTGTAATGAACTCATTCTAAATTCATATTGGTGTAATATCTACTGTGTTCCAACTTCTCTATGGTTCACACCCTCCGATACTACCCATAGATTCATCAAAATAAGCAAACAACACATAGAAAACAGAATCTGTCAAAAACAGAACAGTCTGTAGTAATCTGGATCAAACATATACTTCTGGAACCCCAAAAATTCTAAAATAAATTTATGGAAGTGAGGAATTTATATATTAATCATCTTAAAAAAGAATTAACTAAATAGCACTCCCCAATAAAAACTGGCGGCAATTCTCGTGAGCGCCAAAGTTTCTGTTTTTTTACAGCATGATCAACAAGACTTTCCCCAAGTCTTCCCAACGGTTCTACTTGGCACAAACACTAATTAAAACATAAAAACTTAATCATAATAGAGTCTAGATAAATTATTTATTACTAACCAGGAGCAAAAATCAAGGAATAAAAATAAAATTGGGTTGCCTCCCAACAAGCGCTATCGTTTAATGCCCCTAGCTAGGCATGATGATTTCAACGATGCTCAGATAAAAGGTAAGAATTGTAACATAAAGAGAGCATCATGAAGAATACTAATAGCACATTTAAGTCTAACCCACTTCCTATGCATAGGGATTTTGTGAGCAAACAACTTGTGGGAACAAGAATCAACTTGCATAGAAAGGTAAAACAAGCATAACTTCAAAACTTTAAGCACATAGAGAGGAAACTTGATATTATTGCAATTCCTACAAGCATAAGTTCCTCCCTCATAATAATTTTCAGTAGCATCATGAATGAATTCAACAATATAACCAGCACCTAAAGCATTCTTTTCATGATCTACAAGCATAGAAAATTTACTACTCTCCACATAAGCAAAATTCTTCTCATTCGGAATAGTGGGAGTATCATAAGAGACTTGAATACTATAAATTGTTTCCACATTAAAAGAGTAATGTTCAGAAAAAGGGTAATCATAATTATGACAAGTTTTATAAATATAATCATCACTACTTTTTATAGCATATGTATCATCACAGTAATTATCATAAGTAGCAACTTTATTCTCATCATAATCGATTGAAACCTCTTCCACGATAGTGGAATCATCACTAAATAAAGTCATGACCTCTTCAAATCCACTGGCATCAATATAATCATCATAAGTAGAAGGCATGCTATCATCATTATAAATTTGCATATCAAAACTTGGGAGACTAAAAATATCATCTTCGTTAAACATAGCTTCCCCAAACTTGGGACAAACATTAATTGCAGCAAATATATTCTCAAAAACATCATCTTCATCAAACATAGCGTCCCCAAGCTTGGGCCTTTTCATATCATAAGCATAATCACTCTCATCATTAATAGTATGGATATCACCTATAGTATAGCAATTATCATATTCTTCCAAGCAAGTGCCAAAAATATTTTCAAGATCATAAGAAGTATCATTATCTTCCACAATTATATTTTCATGAGGCACAACAGTAATAGGAGCAACATTAATTGGGAGAGATATCTTTTTACCTCTCTTCCTTTTTCTTTTCTTCTTCTTCACCACATCATGTGTGCGTTCAATCCTCTTTTTGGAGCTCCTTATTAATGAGATTGGTTGAATAGGAGGCTCCTCCTCGTTACCTAATTCATCATAAGAAATAATAGGAGGGTATTGGGAAGTCTCTTCCCTTTCATTAGTATTCTCTTCATCTTCTATCTGTTTTCTTTTCTTTATGTAATTGGCAATATAAGGGTTTTCAATGCAATTCACCGCACAATACATATAAATTTCTTCTAGATCAAAACCAAGAAGTTTATAACGGGCAAATTCTGGAAGATGCCTAGTTATATGTTTCATTTCTTCGCAACCCATAAGCAAACTAAGTTCATTATAATGTGCAAGGGAAATCAAGTCACCACAATTTTTGGACACGATTAGATCATGAAACAATTTGCATCGGATAGCTAAATGACCACTTTCGTTGCAAAGTCCACAAGTACGGCCAAGAAAATTTAAATCTTCAGCGCAAACATCCAGCCTTTCTTGCAACAATTTAGTTTCTAAGTACTTATGCCTCTTGCAAAATCTATCTTCCCTAATTGGTGTGTACTTGCAAACCCAATGCACTCCACAAAAATTGACATGTTTATAGGAGACATTTTCATCATAACTAGTGCAATCATCATTAGTACTATGGATATTCAAGGAGTTCGTACTAACAATATTGCAATCATGCTCATTATTCAAAGATTTAGTGCCAAACATTTTAATGCATTCTTCTTCTAGCATTTGAGCACAATTTTCCTTTCCATCATACTCACGAAAGATATTAAAAGATGAAGCGTATGAGGCAAACTTAATTCCATATTTTTTTGTAGTTTTATTTTATAAACTAAACTAGTGATAAAACAAGAAACTAAAAGATTCGATTGCAAGATCTAAAGATATACCTTCAAGCACTCACCTCCCCGGCAACGGCGCCAGAAAAGAGCTCGATGTCTACTACACAACCTTCTTATTGTAGACGTTGTTGGGCCTCCAAGTGCAGAGGTTTGTAGGACAGTAGAAAATTTCCCTCAAGTGGATGACCTAAGGTTTATCAATCTGTGGGAGGCGTAGGATGAAGATGGTCTCTCTCAAGCAACCCTGCAACCAAATAACAAAGAGTCTCTTGTGTCCCCAACACACCCAATACAATGGTAAATTGCATAGGTGCACTAGTTCGGCGAAGAGATGGTGATACAAGTGGTATATGGATGGTAGATAACTATTTTTGTAATCTGAAAAATATAAAAACAGCAAGGTAACTAATGATAAAAGTGAGCGTAAACGGTATTGCAATGTGTTGAAACAAGGCCTAGGGTTCATACTTTCACTAGTGCAAGTTCTCTAAAAAATAATAACATAATTGGATCACATAACTATCCCTCAACATGCAACAAAGAGTCACTCCAAAGTCACTAATAGTGGAGAACAAACGAAGATATTATGGTAGGGTACGAAACCACCTCAAAGTTATTCTTTCCAATCAATCCGTTGGGCTATTCCTATAAGTGTCACAAACAACCCTAGAGTTCGTACTAGAATAACACCTTAAGACACAAATCAACCAAAACCCTAATATCACCTAGATACTCCAATGTCACCTCAAGCATCCGTGGGTATGATTATACGATATGCATCACACAATCTCAGATTCATCTATTCAACCAACACATAGAACCTCAAAGAGTGCCCCAAAGTTTCTACCGGAGAATCACGACAAAAACATGTGCCAACCCCTATGCATAGGTTCATGGGCGGAACCCGCAAGTTGATCACCAAAACATACATCAAGTGAATCACATGATATCCCATTGTCACCACAGATACGCACGGCAAGACATACATCAAGTGTTCTCAAATCTTTAAAGACTCAATCCGATAAGATAAATTCAAAGGGGAAACTCAATCCATTACAAGAGAGTAGAGGGGAGAAGAAACATAAGATCCAACTATAATAGCAAAGCTCGCGATACATCAAGATCATGCCAAATCAAGAACACGAGAGAGAGAGAGATCAAATACATAGCTACTGGTACATACCCTCAACCCCGAGGGAGAACTACTCCCTCCTCGTCATGGAGAGCACTGGGATGATGAAGATGGCCACCGGAGAGGGATTCCCCCTCCGGCAGGGTGCCGGAACGGGTCTAGATTGGCTTTCGGTGGCTACAGAGGCTTCTGGCGGCGGAACTCCCGATCTATTCTGCCCCCCGATCGTTTTAGGGTATATGGATATATATAGGCGAAAGAAATACATCAGGGGAGCCACGAGGGGCCCAGGAGGGTGGAGGGCGCGCCCAGGGGTTAATGAACCCAATGTCATAGATTTGTGCTTTTCTGCATTCGACGATCTTCAATTGCATAATATAGTGAGGATAATTATATATACACATGCAATGAAAGAGCTGAGCTATTGTGATGCCCCGAGACCGTTGCGTCAGGTGTCTTCCAGTTATTCGCTGTCCTTGCCATGTCATTCGCTTGTGTGTTGCATCTTTGTCATGTCATCATGTGCATTGCATCATCATGTTTTCGAAACTTACATCCGTCCGGGTTTCCCCAGTTTTCTCCGTTGTCCGTTCCGAGTCCAGACACACTTGCACACGCGCGTGGCACGTCCGAAATATTATTTTATAAGTGGACGGAAAATGTTCTCGGAATGGGTTGAAAGTTGGCATGCGGTGTTCTTATGTTGTAGGTAGGCCGTCTGCCAAGTTTCATCGCATTCGGAGTCCGTTTGATGCCCCAACGGATAACTATAGTGACAATATAGCCGGTCTAACATCGGACGTTTTCGGTCTCCGGAGATAGTCGCCGGGTCTCTCTCTCTTCTCTTCTCTCAGCACGAGCCCTTCTGCACAGCCCACAAGTTCCAACCGACCCCTCGCGTGCATGTCCGAAACTTCCCCGGACGCGACCCGGACAGTCGTCACTGTTGGATCCAGATCATCCCCAAACGTCTACAAAACGTCTCCGTTTTGTTAATTGGACTCCCTAGCTATTTATTCGCGATCGTCCGATTGCGATCGGAGGAACGAGGTAGCCCCTAACCTAATCTGTGATGTATATATACTCCACTCCTAGTCTTTTTGGACAAACCCTAAAATATAGGGACTTGTCCCATCAAGCCGCCGCATCCACCTCGGGATCCCTCCGAATCCATTTCCACCAACCGAAGCCGCCTCCTCCTTCCTCGTTTTCCCCATCAAGCCAACCGGCGGCTTCCCTGCGTAGCAGCGCCCCTGGTCCCGGTCTAGTCTCCTCTCGCTCTCGTGCGCGTGCACGCGCTCAGGAGCTCGAGCAGGGGAGCCTCGATCCCGCAGCTCCCTGCAACCTCCCGCTGGAGTCCCCAATCCCCACCGCTGGACTTCGTCCCCGCCGTCTCTCGCCATCTCGTCGCCGGCGAGCACTGACCCAGGTCGCCGCGCTCGTTGCCTCCTCGCTCCTCTGCTTCGATCTCCCTCTCACTCACCCGAGCCTCTCACCTCTCTCTGCCCATGGACAGGCACCGCCACCGGAGTGCCGCACCTCGCCGCCCCATCGCCGGTCGGCCTCGTCGTCGCTGGAAACGGGTCGGCCGTTCCCGGATCTGGTTGCCCCATCATCCTACCTGCCGGATCCGCCCCGTCCCCGCCGTCCGCCAATGTCCTGCCCCGCTGGAGCCACAGCGCCGCCTCTGCCTCTATTCTCTCAAGAACGAGCACCCGCCCGCGTTGACTGTGCCACGTCCGCAAGTGGACCAGGCCCCTCCTCAAGGTCCAGCGACCAGCTTCCTCCTCCACAAACTGGGCCTCAGCCAAAAGTGAGCAGCGCCCCCTGTTTTTTTCCTCCTGTTGGGTCCAGCCAGTTTCGGCCCATGTTGTGTTTTATTTTTCTGAACGTTTTTGTCTATTATCCGCAGGATTGCAGTTTTACAGAAAAGCCCTTGTTGATCATGCATTTAATATCTCACAAACCGTGCATCGGATTAAATTAAATTATATATGAAACTTGCTTAGAATTTCATCTAGTTTAATAATATGCAACTTTCATCCATGTTAAAAATGTTTAAACTGCTGGTTGTGTAATTTTGCTCCTATGCCATGCTAAAATGCTTTATTTCATAACTAAATAACCGTAACTCAGAATTTAATAGTCTTTATATGTAAATGGGGTGGAAAAATGCCTAGTTTAACATGGTGCTTTCATATTGCATGTTTAACAACCCCAAAATTGTGTTTAGGGCAGAACAGTACCATAACCAAAATATGCACATGAGGAGTTTCCAGACTTGTTGTTTTGTTGTTTTAGCGTCATTTAAACTTGCCTAGTTAGATAGTTTCATTATGCTTCACCTCTTGCCATGTTAACCAACATTTAATATTGTTGAGTACTTAAATGGTAGAGAACTAAATAATTGTTGTGGTGTTTCGTCATTATGCAACAGAGTTGCATATTGAGTTCCACTTAATTTGTAGGGTTGTTTGTGCATTTTGCCATGCCATGCCTCATTAAACCGGACATGCATCTGTTGACACACGAACACGTCACGTGTACCCTTGACGCCGGGGGTGATGCACCGCAGCTCTCGTCGAAGGAGACCCGACCGACAGCGCGATACGCAAGACAGTCGGCGGGCACTTTTGAAGACCCAAAACCCCACATCCCCGGGAGGGACCCCGTCGGGGAGTGCGGCGGCTATGGGCTGCCCTAGGTCGATTCGCTCGCCCTTAGAGCCTCGTGGATCGCTTCCCTCCAACGCGAAGAACGAACGAATAACGAGAAAGAAAGATACAAGGGTAAGGGATAAAGATAGATGAACACAAAAGTGTAATAGATTGATTGGTTCGATTGGTGTTGTTCAATCGGCCGTCACCCCCAACATATATAAGAGGTGGCTGGACTTCCCGTACAAGCAAAGGATTCATCTAGGCTTTCCTTACAAGAAAATTACATCAATTCATGACCTAGAGTCCTAGTTTTGGTCCCACTTGGATTCAGCCCGAATCTGATCCAATCTTTTGTCTTGCTCCTTGCGCGGGCTGTGGAATCTGCATATGACTTCCGATGGAGACGGTTCAAATATCAATTTTGTACACTTCGATGAGGCCAACAATCCGTATGTTGATCACTTTTCCAAATAAGGCCATCTTGAATACTCCACGGGGTCATCTTTAATTTCGAGTCGGACTCGGTCATGTAGCTGACTGGACCATCCGACTCTTGTAGCATCTCTGCAGGTCGTATACTACGTCGGATGATGATGACTCCAAAAGCAAAGTTGACCGTTTCGACATTACGAATAACTTTCATGTTGAACACTTCTTCATCCGAGCCCATCTAGATAATCATTTGAGCCCATCTTCAGCTTCTGGTCAGATTGGCCTTGACAGTTTCCACCCAGCAAGCTCTTTCCCGGCAAGCTTTTCAGCCCCGGCAAGGTCTTCGCCCGGCAAGCTTTCCCCCCCGGCAAGCTTTCCTCCCCGGCAAGGTTTCACACCGGCAAGCTTTCCACGCCGGCAAGCTCCTCCGCCGGCAAGCTTTCCACACTGGCAAGCCCTCACATCGGCAAGGTTTTACCCCGGCAAGGTTTCATTCAGCCGGCAAAGGCCGAATACTTTCTTACTCAGGGTCGGCCCGCGTAGTGTTGCCTCTAACTTTTGCATATGAACTCGGATTGAGATGATTTATATATCAAAATCGATTGCCTTGACGAGACGAAGACAATTCCTTAAGAGTGCTCCTTCATCCGAGGTCATCTTGAAGACGTGATTGGCCAAAAACTATTCGGAACATTGAATTATGCCACTCGGAGTATAGTTTCGGTCCGTAAGATAAGGTCGAATGAATATGACCGAAACATCAAAGTTATTCCACTCGGCGACATGAATCTTTTCATGCTGAAAACCCGTTCACTCGAGACCATCTTCATTGCAATCTATATCTTGCCAAAATCAGATGTCAACACATGCCCCCTTGTTTTCTGGCAAAGCTTGCGTGCCAGAAAATACCTTGCTTAGGGTAATGTTTAAGCACGATGTCAACACTCCATCGGCTGTGCATGTTGAGTATGATAATTTTAATCGCCCATATGCTCATGTTTGTTGCTTCTTTGGTAGACCATCTTGGATAATAGTTGTCTGAAAACAACAATTGGATGTCACAAAGGCTTCCACGTAAGTTTCTTATGTCAATCGAACCTTGCATTTGTCCAGGCATTCCCTGGGAATATTAGAACCCTTCAACAAAGATGGTTGCCGAACGATTATGACCATGCACCTCAAAGGAATACCGTCAACTATTCGGTGACTCAACTCGTTATCACAGTACACCATCAAGCCTCTGCCGAACAACGTCTGTCTCCTGACTTGGATCCTGTAAATAAATAACATTTGGAGTCGGGGCTCTTTTATGCACTAGACCCTTGATTGGCGGTCGACTCAATAATTAAGTCGGCCTCGCCGGTATTGGCAAAACACTGAGCATCGGCTATAGGAGTAGGAAATCAACCATGGTGAACACAGTTAGCCAGATGCCGGGTTTGCCAACACAGTGAATTCTGAGGGCGATATGCAAATATCGGCCATGCGTTCTTATCTCAAAAGTGCTCGGGAGTCCGTCCACCAAAGTGTGAATAGCCGAAATAAGTCAGATGTTTCGGCTGAGGGTAAATTCCACAGCATTAATTTTGATGGTATGATTGAAGAATATGGATGAGACGCCTCCTGGAGTCTCCTATATGAAAATTGCCGTCCTCGCCTACGGGCTTTACACTTGTACTCCCTTATTTTTGCTGGCTTCACAACAGGAGATGTGATGCCGCTCTTGACTCGAGGATTTCCCTTAGGAACCCAGGCCATGTTCCTCTTCTCTAGCTCTTTGGCCCTAAGCCGTTTTAGCTTCTTCTGTTGTGAATATGGTAAGCCGAGTGGGCGTCCCGGCTGGGACTTTGGTTTATGCACTGGCAAATTCTTCCTGACTTTGGGCATCTCTGGCTTGGGCTGTCCAAACTTGACTATTGGATCCTTTAATTTTACTTGCTTCACTTTCTTGTCCTTAGCAGCCAACATAGGCCCGACTGGCTTTTTGTCATTTGGAGTCGGATCTGAAATAGCACTCTTGCGGCCATCCTTTTCTTTCTTCACCTTTTTAACACTTGTTGCAATAGAAGGTCGGACATCATTTCTATTTTGACTGCTCCTCTTGGGAACCCATGCCATGTTCTTCTTTCTCAACTCATGTGCACTAAGTCTTTGTAATTCCTTCTCTTGCCAATGTGCTAAACCGAGTGAGCACGTCGGCTGTGATTTTGTTTCAACCAATGCCAACTCTTTTTTGGCCTTGTGCACTCTCAACTTCTTCCCTTCAGATTTGGCACTTGATTGACTTGCCTCGTTGCCTTTTGTAGCCAACATCAACACTTTAACTGGCTCTTTGTTATTTGAGAACAAATCTGAAGTAGCACACTTACAACCATCTTTCTTGACCTGGTACACTTGCTTGACCACCTCTTTCTTGTTCCTTGAGCTCCGGACCGATTCCTTATGATTGAAACGGTCTTTGACGTGTGATTGTTCATCAAATGTTGATCTTTTTGGAGCTGCATAATGTTGGCGAGATGATCTAAAATAAGATGGATAATTTGCCCTTGTATCATACGTGCCCCATGATGGATATGGATTTACATGAGCGTAGGGAGGCATCCACGACATTGGCATTGGCGACCCAAAAGCAGGATATGAAGTCTGCTTGCTCAACATCTTCCTTTGCCAATCCAAGTCTTCAGATTTATGCCTTGTGCGTGACTTCGATGCTTTTGCTTCACTCGGCTGATAAGCACTCTTTGCCTCACTTATCTAATAACTGCGCGAAAGTGACTTTCGGCCTTTTACCTTTGTGCTTACCATTGCCTTTGCTTTCTTTAACTGTGCGTGCATCGGTCTTTGAATTTTCTTGTTGCCCCCCAGTGCTAGATGTCGCCATTGTAGCTTTGATGGAATTCCCATCTTCAAGATTGTTGTTGATGCACTTTTTAACCATATCCTTGCTCGAAGTCTTGACCCCATCATCATTGGTGTGTACCTGTTGACCTTTAGGTGAATCGGCTTGAGATAGCCGAGTCAACATTTGATCGCCATCAAAACAAATCTGATCCGATTGTTCATATGATCGTGCCTCAACAAATTTAATCATCTCGATTGTGCGGCTTGATGAATCACGTTGTTGTATTCAATATTCTCTTCAAACAAACATTGAATTTGTTCTTGTCCTGATGGCTCGACATCATGATCAATTATAATAGGATTAGTCGACGATGCACCAACGATGTGATCAACTATGCCCGGACTGAAGGTACACTGCTCGTCCATTAACTGATATTGTGATACTAGCTCTGAAACAAAACAACCGAGCAGTGCTGGCTTAGCATCATCCGACTCGGCGATGCATTGATTTTCATCCTCTTTTCATGATGCTTTTGAATCGGCTTCGAAGGACTTTGGACCTGTCTTTACGTTTCTGCAACCAAAATAATTACAGAATATATGTCTCGTCTGAGACCAAATGTTAGCCAGGCATGAAACAAACAAAGTTGTCCATATGAATACAAAGTTCAGTTGGCATGACAAGAACAACTTTGGTTTTGATAAGTTGTCACTATTAGCCTCTATGAATGATACCATGTGTTGACTATCATGATTAGTGACAAGATCATTCCTAACAAATAGATTACTCACTTCAATTGGTCTTTCAAAATTAATTAGAATCTTACTAACGGGTGCATCAACAATATGATTTTGACCGAATCGAAAATTGAGTAAACTATCTGCTAGGTGTACCTTTGTGAAGACGTTGGAAGGAGAAGATGGTTGCACCACTGGAACAATACATTGCTCCACTTCTGAATAATTCTCCAACGCCTCTTCCTCTTTTTCTGGATCTGGTGCCTCATCACTCGGATTGCCCGAGTATATTTCACTCGAATCGCCCGAGTATATTTCAGTCGGATTGCCCGAGTGGATTTCACTCGGACGCTCTTTGTCAGTTGAACTTTGCTCGGCCGCATTTTCTTGGTCTTGATGTTCATCATTAACTGAACTGTGTTCAGCCATATTACTGTGTTCTTGATGCTCATCAATATCTTTAGCATGAAACTCATAGGGTAGCATGTAAGCTCCCTTACATCCAGAAAAATTGAGCACAACCAATTTGTTGTGTTTGTCGTTCCTTTGCTCAGCCAAGCTTGCATCTTCTATTTTGGTACACGCGGCAATAGTTGGTTTGATGCACTCGGCTTTAGCCGGTGATACACTCGTCTGGAACGATGCACTCGGCTGGCATGATGCAACGCACTGGGCTTTAAACATCCCGGTGCTCAATCCGGTTTCAACCGAATCCACCGTATTAGCCGAGTGAATCCTTTTTTGCTGGTTTGCTTGCAAAGCTTCTTTTTTATCTTGCCTCAAAAGTGTAGAAGGGCCAAAATGGTTGCTGCATGGAGGAAGGCACTTGACGTATTCTTGCAAATATCCATCTCCACGCTTCTTCTTGAGTGCTTCATAGGCCTGTCGATATGCTGCTGGTAATTCCTCAAGGGTAGGTGTAGTAAATTCGTTGACTCTATTCCCTGTGAGCTTTGGCTTGATCTTGTCCACTTGGGCCCGATATTTTTCTTTAGACTCATCCCTACTTGGATTTGCTTGCCTCCCAATACTTTTACGATCTTTCGGCAATGAATTGATGTTGCCGAAATTTTGCGATTGTATAGGGGGTGTATAACATGCTGCAATGATAGGTGAAGACATGTGCACTGTTGTTGAATATTTTCTCGCGCCAATTTGATCAATCGTTAACACTTCGTCTTCTTTTAAAACCCTAGCTCTTATTGCCTCATAATCAGGAACCAATCCCTTTTCGTGCTGCTCAAGGCAAATAGCACTAATCTTCTTATTTTGGGCTAAACTTTTTAATGCAGCCAGAGCCACCTCATCTCCTACAATATTAGGCACATATGCTCCTGCAGAATCTCCATTCACTCGGCCAAGGTGATCCGAGTCATGAATATTTTTAGTTTCATATGCCACTGAACAATTAATATCACGAGGTGTAGTATATGATGTTCGAGGATAACCGGCCAAATAGCTAATGGAAGCATGGCCAATTCCCCCATCCATCGGCATGTTTGGGGATGAACCCGCATATTGCGAGTCGGCTGCCGATGGATAAAACTGCGAGACGCCCTCCTGTACATGAGGTGTCATATATTGATCACTCGAACAAACCGTGTTGTTCACCGGCATATTGAAAGATGTTGCCGATGCACGAAAGTTCACATTCATAAGTTGGATGTCACGATTATGTAAATTCCAAGTTTCTCCAACGGAATAACTAGTCGGCCTTTGCTCATTAGGGCTGGCCGACATGACTTGTCCATTGAAAGATCTAGCAACATCAACATAATGGCTATTTGCATCTACGTAAGGAGATTGATGATACATGTTACCGTTGTAGATTGCAGCCGCTTGATGACACCCTCGTCGTAGCAGGAACAGGCTAGAGACTGTTCAAAGCTTTGCCCCTAGCGGAGTCGCCAAAAAGTGTGTTGACACACGAACACGTCACGTGTATCCTCGACGCCGGGGGTGATGCACCGCAGCTCACGTCGAAGGAGACCCGACCGACAGCGCGATACGCAAGACAGTCGGCGGGCGCTTTTGAAGACCCGAAACCCCACACGCCCGGGAGGGACCCCGTCGGGGAGTGCGGCGGCTATGGGCTGTCCTAGGTCGATTTGCTCGCCCCAAGAGCCTCGTGGATCGCTGCCCTCCAACGCGAAGAACGAATGAATAACGAGAAAGAAAGATACAAGGGTAGGGGATAAAGATAGATGAACACAAAAGTGTAATAGATTGATTGGTTCGATTGGTGTTGTTTAATCGGCCGTCACCCCCAACATATATAAGAGGCGGCTGGACTTCTCATACAAGAAAAGGATTCATCTAGGCTTTCCTTACAAGAAAATTACATCAATTCATGACCTAGAGTCCTAGTTCTGGTCCCACTTGGATTCAGCCCGAATCTGATCCAATCTTCTGTCTTGCTCCTTGCACGGGCCGTGGAATCTGCATATGACTTCCGATGGAGACGGTTCAAATATCAATTTTGTACGCTTCGATGAGGCCAACAATCTGTATGTTCATCACTTTTCCAAATAAGGCCATTTTGAATACTCCACGGGGTCATCTTTAATTTCGAGTCGGACTCACTCATGTAGCTGACTGGACCATCCGACTCTTGTAGCGTCTCTGTAGGTCGTATACTACGTCGGATGATGATCACTCCAAAAGCAAAGTTGACCGTTTCGACGTTACGAATAACTTTCATGTTGAACACTTCTTCATCCGAGTCCATCTAGATAATCATTTGAGCCCATCTTCAGCTTCTGGTTGGATTGGCCTTGACAGTTTCCATCCAGCAAGCTCTTTCCCGGCAAGCTTTTCAGCCCCGGCAAGGTCTTCGCCCAGCAAGCTTTCCTTCCCGGCAAGGTTTCACACCGGCAAGCTTTCCACGCCGGCAAGCTCCTCCGCCGGCAAGCTTTCCACACCGGCAAGCCCTCACATCGGCAAGGTTTCACCCCGGCAAGGTTTCATTCAGCCGGCAAAGGCCGAATACTTTCTTACTCAGGGCCGGCCTGCGAAGTGTTGCCTCTAACTTTTGCATATGAACTCGGATTGAGATGATTTATATATCAAAATCGATTGCCTCGACGAGACGAAGACAATTCCTTAAGAGTGCTCCTTCATCCGAGGTAATCTTGAAGACATGATTGGCCAAAAACCATTCGGAACATTGAATTATGCCACTCAGAGTATAGTTTCGGTCCGTAAGATAAGGTCAAATGAATATAACCGAAACATCAATGTTATTCCACTCGGCGACGTGAATCTTTTCATGTTGAAAACCCGTTCACTCGAGACCATCTTCATTGCAATCTGTATCTTGCCAAAATCAGATGTCAACAACATCATACTTGTTTGCGCATCGTGCCATGCTTATGTATTGGTTGTTTACTATGTTGTGTGCTTCTTTTGGGTGTTGCTTCTTCGGGTTGGTTCCGATAACGTCATGTTTGTGAGGACCCGTTCGACTACGTCCATTTGTCTTCTTCATGGACTCGTTCTTCTTCCTTGCGGGATTTTAGGCAAGATGACCATACCCTCGAAATCACTTCTATCTTTGCTTGGTAGTTGCTCGCTCTTTTGCTATGCCTATGCTGCGATACCTACCACTTGCTTATCCTGCCTCCCATATTGTTAAGCCAAGCCTCTAACCCACCTTGTCCTAGCAAACCGTTGTTTGGCTATGTTACCGCTTTGCTCAGGTCCTCTTATAGCGTTGTTAGTTGCAGGTGAAGATTGGAGTTGTTCCATGTTAAGAACATGGATATTTTGTTGGGATATCACAATATCTCTTATTTAATTAATGCATCTATATACTTGGTAAAGGGTGGAAGGCTCGGCCTTATGCCTAGTGTTTTGTTCCACTCTTGCCGCCCTAGTTTCCGTCATATCGGTGTTATGTTCCCGGATTTTGCGTTCCTTACACGGTTGGGTTATAATGGGAACCCCTTGATAGATCGCTTTGAATAAAACTCCTCCAGTAAGGCCCAACTTTGGTTTTACCATTCGCCACCAAGCCTCTTTTCCCTTGGGTTAGGCCAGCCCAAGGGTCATCTTTATTTTAACCCCCCCCCCCCCGTGCCAGTGCTTGTTTAAGTGTTGGTCCGAAATGGGCAGCCTGCGGGGCCACCTCGGGGAAACTTGAGGGCTGGTTTTACTCGTACCTTGACCTATCTGGTGTTGCCCTGAGAATGACATATGTGCAGCTCCCATCAGGATGTCGGCGCATCGGGCGACTTTGCTGGACTTGTTTTACCATTATCGAGGATGTCTTGTAACCGGGATGCCGAGCCTGATCGGATTGTCTTGGGAGAAGGAATATCATTCGTTGACCGTGAGAGCTTGTGACGGGCTAAGTTGGGACACCCCTGCAAGGATTTGAATTTTCGAAAGCCGTGCCCATGGTTATGGGCAGATGGGAATTTGTTAATGTCCGGTTGTAGAAGACTTGAACTTAACTTAATTTAAAATACACCAACCGTGTGTGTAACCGTGATGGTCTCTTCTCGATGGAGTCTGGGAAGTGAACACGGTGTTGGAGTAATGCTTGACGTAGGTTGCTCTAGGATCACTTCTTGATCATAGATTTCTCGAATGTGCTTTGCACTCTATTCTCGCTCTCATTTGCGTATGTTAGCCACCATATATGCTAGTCGCTTGCTGTAGCTCCACCTCATACCTTTTACCGTACCTATAAGCTTAAATAGTCTTGATCGCGAGGGTGTGAGATTGCTGAGTCCCCGTGACTCGCAGATACTTCCAAAACCAGTTTGCAGGTGCCGATGATTCTGTGCAGGTGATGCAACTGAGCTCAAGAGGAGCTCGATGAAGATCTTGTCCATTGTGTTGTTTCGTTTCAGTCGATCAGTAGTGGAGCCCAGTTGGGTCGTTCGGGGATCTGTGTAGCATTTCGGGTAGTCTTCTTTTATTTTGGTTCCGTAGTCAGACCTTGATTGTATCTGGATGAATGTAATGCTTTATTCATGTATTGTGTGAAGTGGCGATTGTAAGCCAACTATGTATCTCTTTCCCTTATGTACTACATGGGTTGTGTGAAGATTACCTCACTTGCGACATTGCTTTCAATGCGGTTATGCCTCTATGTCGTGCTTCGACACGAGGGAGATATAGCCGCATCGAGGGCGTTACAAGTTGATATCAGAGCCTTCCCCGACTTAGGAGCCCCCTGCTTGATCGAATCACTGGCGTTGTTGAGTCTAGAAAAATGTTTTGAGTCATTTAGGATTATATATATCAGAGAGTAGGATTCTTTTTACTCCTCAGTCCCTTCGTCGCTCTGGTGAGGCATCCTGACGTAGAGTTTTGACTCTTCTCTTCTCAAATTTCACTATTTTTTTAGGATCACGCGGGTATCTTGGAATCGTTCTGATGGTTTTGTGACGAGAACATTGTTCTTGGTGCCTCCTGACATTTAGGGGTTGTGGCAGTGTCCCGGGGAGTTGAGCTCTGAGGTGTTGTCATCACAATTTTATCATTGAGATTCTGGAATACCTGAGTTTCGCCGACATCGAAAATCTCTTTTATGCAGTTGTTGGTGAGATAACCTCGACGCCACCCAGTACTGGGGCGGGAGTTCGGGAGTATTGCCATAACTCGCATAACGGATGCTTTTCAAAGGTTGAGGTAAATGATTTCTGAAGGTTTCTTGGTTATGTGTTGAAGGATGGATACAGCTGGATGTAGGATTTGCTAGTTTTGGGTGAGATATTATGCTTCCCCTGTATCCCCAACACCTGATTGCATAACCGGAAAGTTTCGGGAGTTTATAAGTGGGAATTCAAGTAGCTCTTAGGATTTCTTCCGACAGATGTATGATATGAAATTGGGGTTCGACGTCTAGTGGTCCGCCTATTCACGGTTGGTTTTATAGTGGTCTCGTTGTGTCTTAAAGAGTCCTTGGCTATGCTGACTCGGGGACGCTTCGTATGTCATGTGCACTACCTTGTACATGATGGTGCTGTACGATCGAGCCTGTGTAGGCCCCACCACGAAAACTTCGGACGAAATCTCTATCATATGTTTGTTCCGGCTTATTCTGCAAGCCAATCCTTTGTTTTGTTTTGAGTTGTGGTGTTTGAGTTGCTCCGAAGTCAAGTGTTGATTCAATACCTTCCCTAAACGGTTTTCTCATACTCCGATGTGAATTCCAATCCTTCATGATAATCAAGATTTTCATGTCAATCCTTTTCAACCGGTGTGCTCTTCAAGTGGATCCGATCACTTCAACATTCGCAAGATCAATTATCAGTTCTTCTCAATGGTGTTTGCTTCATCCGTTCCAAGTTGTCTTTGTTTTCCCGCTCTCCCACCCTTATTTCTTCAAGGACTCGGATTTCTTAATCAAGTATACATTTTATTCATGTGAAGTCTCTTCATTCTTTTCTTTCATTGTTCTTATCCAGTGATTCTCATGAAGATCCTAACGGAGCCTCAAGTTCATCATTATTTGTTCTCTTTCTTCTCCGGTGGTTTCAAGTCAAGCTTTGTTGATCACACCCTTTCCTCATTTCAAGGCTTTCTCATGTCGTTGCAATTCTTAATCGTTCACCTCTCGCTATTCTATTGTCCCGGAGTGCTCAAGATATCTCAGAAGGCTCGTCTTTTCATTCAAGATCAGTTCAACCTATTTCGAGGCTGTTATCTCATTCAAGACATTTAACTCAACCGGTGCATTCTCTCTTTAAATCGTTCTACGGTGTTTCTTTTGAGTGGGCCCTAACCCACAGGTCTTTTTCCAGGATCTTACCCGACTCTTCTTATTCTCCCGAGATATTCTCAAATCTTCTAAAGCTTGATGTAAGAATGAATTGTCATCAGTCATATGTATTTCTCCAAGATCGGTTAAATTATTTTCATCATTGGCTCAATCTCTTCGCTTTTGATTCTTCTGGAGTGACTCTACAATTCATGGTGGTGTTTCTCATCATCATTCTCTGTGTTTGAAGACCGAAGAAGAGTTTTACCTCCATATCTTATCCGTTCTCTCAAAGATTCGTGGTTCTAGTTCAAGGCCATCCTCTCATAATTGTTTTGATTGTGAGAATTCTTTTCACCTATCCGGAGCAATTCAAGAGTCTTCTCAGTTTGTTTATCCGGAGTCCACCAATTCAGGTTTATTCATTCTCAGCTTTTAGTTATCATTCTCCAATCTTACCAGTGCATCATTCAAGTGATCTCTAATCAGTTCGTGATCCCTTCATTCTCATGGATCTAAATTCTCTCAAGCATCTTCGTTTGTTTGCTAATTCTTCCCGGTGTTTCTTTACCTTTTCTTTGTTCATTTTAATTCTTACGGTGGTTCGTTCATGATTTCTCTTCCTTTGTTATCGTATCAATTTATTCGATGTTCCAATCCTACCGGTGGTTCATTGAAGACATTCTCAAGTTTATGTTATATCTCTCTTAATCTTTTCTACAAGAATAAGTAGTATGCCAAATCCAATATGGGTCATCATTTAATTGGTGAAGGATACGCATAACGTAATTCTTATTATTGTTTCATCCAAGTGATCTAATTTCCTGCTTTCCGGAGTGGTTCATCATATCACATTCTCGGTTTCACTTGTTTCATCTTTTCTTTCCCGGAGTTCCAAGCTCTCGCAATTATATCACCACAGAGATCCATCTAAATCATTATGAGGCTTCACCTTGTGTTGTCAACTTCTCTTTCTTTTTATCATCCTTTTGTTACCGGAGTTCTTCATGGACACTCTACATGTTGGTTCATAAAGGATTTAATTCCTTCTCGAAGTGTTCATTGAGATTCTTTTCAGAGGAGCTCAAGCATTCTTCATCTTGCAATCCGGAGTGCAATTCTTTCTACCATATCATCGGAGGTGGTATTATGTCATTCTTGATAATTTGAGTTCATGTTTCATGACCCACATGTTGTTAAGAATGAGGTATTTCAAATCCATCAACCTCTTCGTTGGAATTATCTTGGGTTATATTTCACCTAAAACCTTCCCTAAGGATTGTTGCTAATTCTGGTGCTTATAAATGATCCAAGTTCTTCATTTATCCTCCCAGTGAAATAGTTTCTCATCTCCTTGTGGATATCAATCCAATCTATCGTTTCCGTCAGTGGCAGAATTTCAACTCAGTTTTGAGATGTTTTCCATAAGTCCATATCAAACTAATCCTTTTCATTGTTGATAATCCAACAACTCCGTTCTAGCCTTTGTTGTAAGCGTGCGCTGCCAAGATCTTGTTTTCTCCTCCGTTCATTCCATTCCATTCTTCCATTTCTTCCGGAGGTTTTGTGATGTTGCTCTTTTCAATCATCATCTCGAATTGTGAGGATCATGTTCTTTTCATGCTTATTCATTTTACCGGAGTGTCATGTCCTTCATTCAAGTTCTCTCATCTTATCAACTTTTGCCTCCCTTCTCAACCAGAGTGCCGTCTGAAATTGTTCTTACCCATTCTGCCTTTCTTCCAACAGTTTCGAAGGCAGTGTGTTGTTGATTTCATCAAGTATCCTCATCTTTTCAAGATCATGTTCAATTCCTTCCATTTACAGTCGGGGTGCTGTCCAAAATTATATCATTCTTTTCCCTTCGCTATCTGGTTTAACCGGAGTGTTATGTCTATCATTCCTCTTCTAACCGGAGTCTCATCCAAGTGCTTTATTTTGCCAAGTTCATATTATTGCCTTCCATTTCCAACCGGAGTGTTGTCGTATTTCATCTCTATCGTTCCTTGTACTTATCATTTCGACCGGAGTGCTTGGATGCACTTCTTGCCCATTGCAACCCTTCTCTCATGTCTTTCAACCTACAGGGTTCTCGTGATGTTCCTTGTTCCTCGTTTCTAACGGAGGTTTTCAACTTTATTAATCTTCGTTGTATTATTTCTTTCAAATTTGCTCAACCTCGCAAGGTTCGTGGTTCACTCGTTTGTCAAAGAAGCAACTTAGTTCTATCTCTTCTCCTTTTCTTCCGTTTTTCCCTCCGGTGCCATTCTAGATCTCGAGACAAGATCCTCTCATAGTGGTGGAGTGTTGTGACACCCCGAGACAATTGCGCCAGGTGTCTCCAGTTATTCGCTGTCCTTGCCATGCCATTCGCTTGCGTGTTGCATCTTTGTCATGTCATCATGTGCATTGCATCATCATGTTTTCGAAACTTGCATCCGTACGGGTTTCCCCAGTTCTCTCCGTTGTCCGTTCCGAGTCCGGACACACTTGCACGCGCCCGTGGCACGTCCGAAATATTATTTTATAAGTGGCCAAAAAATGTTCTTAGAATGGGCTGAAAGTTGGCATGCGGTGTTCTTATGTTGTAGGTAGGCCGTCTGCCAAGTTTCATCGCATTCGGAGTCCGTTTAACGCCCCAACGGATAACTATAGCGACAATATAGCCGGTCTAACGTCGGACATTTTCGGTCTCTGGAGACAGTCGTCGGGTCTCTCTCTCTTCTCTCCTCTTCTCTTCTCTCAGCGCGAGCCCTTCTGCACAGCCCACAAGTTCCAACCGACCCCTCGCGTGCATGTCCGAAACTTCCCCGGACGCGACCCGGACAGTCGTCACCGTTGGATCCGGATCATCCCCAAACGTCTACAAAACGTCTCCGTTTTGTGAATTGGACTCCCTAGCTATTTATTCGCGATCGTCCGATTGCGATCGGAGGAACGAGGTAGCCCCTAACCTAATCTGTAATGTATATATACTCCACTCCTAGTCTTTTGGGACAAACCCTAAAATATAGGGACTTGTCCCGTTAAGCCGCCGCCATCCACCTCGGGATCCCTCCGAATCCATTTCCACCAACCGAAGCCGCCTCCTCCTTCCTCGTTTTCCCCATCAAGCCAACCGGCGGCCTCCCTGCGTAGCAGCGCCCCTGGCCCCGATCCAGCCTCCTCTCGCTCTCGTGCGTGTGCACGCGCTCAGGAGCTCGAGCAAGGGAGCCTCGATCCCGCAGCTCCCTGCAACCTCCCGCTGGAGTCCCCGATCCCCACCGCCGGACTTCGTCCCCGACGTCTCGGTCGTCTCTCGCCATCTCGTCGCCGGCGAGCACTGACCCAGGTCGCTGCGCTCGTTGCCTCCTCGCTCCTCTGCTTCGATCTTCCTCTCACTTGCCCGAGCCTCTCACCTCTCTCTGCCCGTGGACAGGCACCGCCGCCGGAGTGGCGCACCTCGCCGCCCAATCGCCGGCCGGCCTTGTCGTCGCTGGAAACGGGTCGGCCGCCCCCGGATCTGGTTGACCCATCGTCCCACCTGCCGGATCCGCCCCGTCCCCGCCGTCCGCCGGCGTCCTGCCCTGCTGGAGCCGCAGCGCCGCCTCTGCTTCTGTTCGCTCCGGAACGAGCACCCGCCCGCGTTGACTGCGCCACGTCCGCAAGTGGACCGCGCCCCTCCTCAAGGCCCAGCGACCAGCTTCCTCCTCCACAAACTGGGCCTCAGCCCAAAGTGAGCAACGCCCCCTGTTTTTTTCCCCTCCTGTTGGGTCCAGCCAGTTTCGGCCCATGTTGTGTTTTTTTCTTGAACGTTTTTGTCTATTATCCGCAGGATTGCAGTTTTACAGAAAAGCCCTTGTTGATCATGCATTTAATATCTTACAAACCGTGCATCGGATTAAAATAAATTATATATGAAACTTGCTTAGAATTTCGTCTAGTTTAATAATATGCAACTTTCATCCATGTTAAAAATGTTTAAACTGCTGGTTGTGTAATTTTGCTCCTATGCCATGCTAAAATGCTTTATTTCATAACTAAATAACCGTAACTCGGAATTTAATAATCTTTATATGTAAATGGCGTGGAAAAATGCCTAGTTTAACATGGTGCTTTCATATTTCATGTTTAACAACCCTAAAATTGTGTTTAGGGCAGAACAGTACCATAACCAAAATATGCACATGAGGAGTTTCCGGACTTGTTGTTTTGTTGTTCCGGCCTCATTTAAACTAGCCTAGTTAGATAGTTTCATTATGCTTCACCTCTTGCCATGTTAACCAACATTTAATATTGTTGAGTACTTAAATGGGAGAGAACTAAATAATTGTTGTGGTGTTTCATCATTATGCAACGGAGTTACATATTGAGCTCCACTTAATTTGTAAGGTTGTTTATGCATTTTGCCATGCCATGCCTCATTAAACCGAACATGCAGCATACTTGTTTGTGCATCATGCCATGCTTATGTGTTGGTTGTTTACTATGTTGTGTGCTTCTTTCCGGTGTTGCTTCTTCGGGTTGGTTCCGATAACGTCGCGTTTGTGAGGACCCGTTCGGCTACGTCCGTTTGTCTTCTTCATGGACTCGTTCTTCTTCCTTGCGGGATTTCAGGCAAGATGACCATACCCTCGAAATCACTTCTATCTTTGCTTGCTAGTTGCTCGCTCTTTTGCTATGCCTATGCTGCGATACCTACCACTTGCTTATCATGCCTCCCATATTGTTAAGCCAAGCCTCTAACCCACCTTGTCCTAGCAAACCGTTGTTTGGCTATGTTACCGCTTTGCTCAGGCCCTCTTATAGCGTTGTTAGTTGCAGGTGAAGATTGGAGTTGTTCCATGTTTAGAACATGGATATTTTGTTGGGATATCACAATATCTCTTAGTTAATTAATGCATATATATACTTGGTAAAGGGTGGAAGGCTCGGCCTTATGCCTGGTGTTTTGTTCCACTCTTGCCGCCCTAGTTTCCGTCATATCGGTGTTATGTTCCCGGATTTTGCGTTCCTTGCACGGTTGGGTTATAATGGGAACCCCTTGACAGTTCGCTTTGACAGTTCGCTTTGAATAAAACTCCTCCAGCAAGGCCCAACCTTGGTTTTACCATTCGCCACCTAGCTTCTTTTCCCTTGGGTTAGGCCAGCCCAAGGGTCAACTTTATTTTAACCCCCCCGGTCCAGTGCTTGTCTAAGTGTTGGTCTGAAATGGGCAACCTACGGGGCCACCTCGGGGAAACTTGAGGGCTGGTTTTACTCATAGCTTGACCTATCTGGTGTTGCCCTGAGAACGACATATGTGCAGCTCCCATCAGGATGTCGGCGCATCGGGCGGCTTTGCTGGACTTGTTTTACGATTGTTGAGGATGTCTTGTAACCAGGATGCCGAGCCTGATCGGATTGTCTTGGGAGAAGGAATATCCTTCGTTGACCATGAGAGCTTGTGATGGGCTAAGTTGGGACACCCCTGCAAGGATTTGAACTTTCGAAAGCCGTGCCCGCGGTTATGGGCAGATGGGAATTTGTTAATGTCCGGTTGTAGAAGACTTGAACTTAACTTAATTAAAATACACCAACCGCGTGTGTAACCATGATGGTCTCTTCTTGGCGGAGTCCGGGAAGTGAACACGGTGTTGGAGTAATGCTTGACGTAGGTTGCTCTAGGATCATTTCTTGATCATAGATTTCTCGAACGTGCTTTTCCCTCTCTTCTCGCTCTCATTTGCATATGTTAGCCACCATATATGCTAGTCGCTTGCTGCAGCTCCACCTCATACCTTTTACCCTACCTATAAGTTTAAATAGTCTTGATCGCGAGGGTGTGAGATTGCTGAGTCCCCGTGACTCACAGATACTTCCAAAACCAGTTTGCAGGTGCCGATGATTCTGTGCAGGTGATGCAACTGAGCTTAGGAGGAGCTCAATGAAGATCTTGTCCATTGTGTTGTTTCGTTTCAGTCGATCAGTAGTGGAGCCCAATTGGGTCGATCGGGGATCTGTGTAGCATTTGGGGTAGTCTTCTATTATTTTGGTCCCGTAGTCGGACCTTGATTGTATCTGGATGAATGTAATGCTTTATTCATGTATTGTGTGAAGTGGCGAGTGTAAGCCAACTATGTATCTCTTTCCCTTATGTATTACATGGGTTGCGACATTGCTTTGAATGCGGTTATGCCTCTAAGTCGTGCTTCGACACGTGGGAGATATAGCCGCATCGAGGGCGTTACAGCTATATATAGAGACTTAATTACAGAAGTAGTACTTACAGACAGTAGAAAGTCATGAGTATTTTGTCGAGGGCCTTTTGATTGTATAACTAGAATAACTCGTCAAATTCAACAGAGAACAGACCAGTTCCAACGAGGTAGTGCTCCTCTTTAATTCTTATCATCAAAACATCCTTCCCAGACTCGCTGCAAGTTTTCATGTACCATTCATGGAATCTTCGCATCATCATTGTTAGAGGAGGACTTCCATCTTTGACGAGAGGCTTCCCGTACTGGTATCTGAATTCCTCCACCTCCATTGTTTCAAACACTACAACATCGCCCAGGTAATCAGCAGGATTGGTACCGGCCACCATCCCCGGTAGATTAGCAACGATATCACTAGGCACCTTGAGCGGGGGGCACGATTGGTTCGCATGTTCGCCGAGCTGGGGATTTTCTTCCACTTCTTCGTTGTGCTAACCTTGCATCACTTGAAGTACTTCCCGACTGTCGCACATCTTCATATGTCTTTTTAATACAACGTTCATTGTCGGTATCTGGCGGAGGCGATGGTGGTCGCTTCAGGGCATTGATAGTGCGCTTCACTTTCACCGGATCTATCATTTCCTTCGGAGGTGGAGGTTTCTTTGCAAAAAATTCCCTCACTTGGGCTTCACAGATCTGCGTTTTCCACCTCAATCCTCTCGTATGGTAACTTTTCCGGAGTCTTGAGAGATGGACCGTATCTGTATTCCCTCCCGCCTTGGCTGTATTGCTAGCCGCCGGAGCGGTGGCTTCCTTCCGTCATTGCTTATGAGGCGGAGAAGGAGGTGGAGTGCTCCGACGCGCCGGAGGAGCCGGAGCAGCGGCGTTTGTGTTCCGCTGCCATTGCTGATGAGGCGGAGGAGGAGGTAGACTGCTCGGACGCGCCGGAGGAGGCGAAGGAGGAGGCGGAGTGCCCTCTTGCGCCGGAGGAGCCGTAGAAGGAGGCAGAGTGCCCTGATCCCTCGCCGGAGGAGGAGGAGGAGGCGGAGTGCCCTGACTCGCCGGCGGGGGAGGAGGAGGCGGAGGCGTCCAGTTCGGAAGCTTGATGTACTCCTTCCGCCATAGACATGTAGTCCTCAGAGCATAAACCAGCTGAGTCTCCCCTTCACCTGTAGGGTAGTCAAGCTCGAGCTCGTCAAATCCCTCCATTACTTCATCCATCGTCACAACAGCATAGCCTTGTGGAATCGGACGTTGGTGAAAAGTTCTGTCAAGTTGAGGAGGTGCAACAGAGCAGACAGCCGCCTTCAAGGTGAGGTTCTGACATTTTGTCATAAGCTGGCAATGTTGAGCCTCCATGATAGCACCCACGGGGTAGCTAGGAGCCGTGAAATCAGGCTGCTGAACAAGCTCCGTGGAAGCCATGCTGCTTCTTTGCTGAGATGGCGAGGTAGCTTCGTGTCGCTGAGATGGTTGGTCGGCAGCTCGCTGGCTCTCAACTTGTTCCTCTAGCTTTAGTACTCTTGCACTGAGCTTCTGCATTTTGCACAGCTCTAGTTTCCTCTTCCTCTCCCGGGTTTTGTAACCGCCTGCGCCGGGAAACCCAACCCTCCACGGAACGGACCCTGGCGTGCCTCGTGTTCATCCAGGATGCTCAGGATTCCCAGGGCCTCGGTCAGTGATGTCTACTACACAACCTTCTTCTTGTAGACGTTGTTGGGCCTCCAAGCGCAGAGGTTTGTAGGACAGTAGCAAATTTCCCTCAAGTGGATGACCTAAGGTTTATCAATACGTAGGAGGCATAGGATGAAGATGGTCTCTCTCAAGCAACCCTTCAACCAAATAACAAAGAGTCTCTTGTGTCCCCAACACACCCAATATAATGGTAAATTGTATAGGTGCACTAGTTCGGCGAAGAGATGGTGATACAAGTGGTATATGGATGGTCGATAAAGGTATTTGTAATATGAAATTATAAAAACAGCAAGGTAATGAATGATAAAAGAGAGCATAAACGGTATTGCAATGATAGGAAATAAGGCCTAGGGTTCATACTTTCGCTAGTGTAAGTTCCCTCAACAATGATAACATAATTGGATCACATAACTATCCCTCAACATGCAACAAAGAGTCACTCCAAAGTCACTAATAGCGGAGAACGAACGAAGAGATTATGGTAGGGTACGAAACCACCTCAAAGTTATTCTTTCCAATCAATTCGTTGGGCTATTCCTATAATTGTCACAAACAGCCCTAGAGTTCATACTAGAATAACACCTTAAGGCACAAATCAACCAAAACCCTAATGTCACCTAGATACTCCAATGTCACCTCAAGTATCTGTGGGTATGATTATACGATATGCATCACACAATCTCAGATTCATCTATTCAACCAACACATAGGACCTCAAAGAGTGCCCCAAAGTTTCTACCGGGGAATCACGACGAAAACGTGTGCCAACCCCTATGCATAGGTTCATGGGTGGAACCCGCAAGTTGATCACCAAAACATACATCAAGTGAATCACGTGGTATCCCATTGTCACCACAGATACACACGGCAAGACATACATCAAGTGTTCTCAAATCTTTAAAGACTCAATCCTATAAGATTACTTCAAGGGGAAAACCCAATCCATTACAAGAGAGTAGAGGGGGAAGAAACATCATAGGATCCAACTATAATAGTAAAGCTCGCGATACATCAAGATCGTATCACCTCAAGAACAAGAGAGAGAGAGAGATCAAACACATAGCTACTGGTACATACCCTCAGCCCCGAGGGAGAACCACTCCCTCCTCATCATGGAGAGAACCGGGATGATGAAGATGGCCACCGGAGAGGGATTCCCCCCTCCGGCAGGGTGCCAGAACGGGTCTAGATTGGCTTTCGGTGGCTACGGAGGCTTCTGGCGGCGGAACTCCCGATCTATTGTGCTCTCGGATGTTTTTAGGGAATATGGAGATATATAGGCGGAACAAGTACGTCAGGGGGCCACGAGGGTCCCACGAGGGTGGAGGGCGCGCCCCCTACCTCGTGGCCTCCTCAAAGCTTCCCTTACATGCACTTCAAGTCTTCTGGGCTTCTTTCCTTCCAAAAATGTGTTCTGTGAAGTTTCAGGTCAATTGGACTCCGTTTGATTTTCTTTTTCTTAGAAACCCTAAAACAAGGTAAAAACAGAAAGTGGCACTCGGCTCTGGGTTAATAGGTTAGTCCCAAAAATGATATAAAAGTGTATAATAAAGCCCATAAACATCCAAAACAGAACATAATATAGCATGGAGCAATCAAAAATTATAGATATGTTGGAGACGTATCAGCATCCCCAAGCTTAATACCTGCTCGTCCTCGAGTAGGTAAATGATAAAAATAGAATTTTTGATGCGGAGTGCTACTTGGTATAATTTCAATGTAATTCTTCTTAATTGTGGTATGAATATTCAGATCCGAAAGATTCAAGACAAAAGTTCATATTGACATAAAAATGATAATACTTCAAGCATACTAACTAAGAAATTATGTTCTCTCAAAATAACACGGCCAAAGAAATTTCATCCCTACAAAATCATATAGTTTAGTCATTCTCCATTTTCGTCACACAAGAATGCTCTCATCATGCACAATCCCGATGACAAGCCAAGCAATTGTTTCATACTTTAGTAATCTCAAACCTATAAACTTTCACACAATACATGAGCGTGAGCCATGGATATAGCACTATGGGTGGAATAGAATAATGAGGGGGGGTATGTGAAGAAGACAAAAAGGAGAAAGTCTCACATCAACGAGGGTAATCAATGAGCTATGGAGATGCCCATCGATTGTTGTTAATGTAAGGAGTAGGGATTGCCATGCAACAGATGCACTAGAGCTATAAATGTATGAAAGCTCAACAAAAGAAACTAAGTGGGTGTGCATCCAACTTGCTTGCTCACGAAGACCTAGGGCACTTGAGGGGGCCCATTGTTGGAATATACAAGCCAAGTTCTATAATGAAAAATTCCCACTAGTATGTGAAAGTGACAAAACAAGAGACTCTCTATCATGAAGATTATGGTGCTACTTTGAAGCACAAGTGTGGTAAAAGGATAGTAGCATTGTCCCTTCTCTATTTTTCTCTCATTTTTTATTTGGCCTTTCTTTTTTTATGGCCGTTCTCTTTTCTCTTTTTTGGGCCTTCTCTTTTTTATGGCCCTTCTCTTTTTTTATAATTCCTCACTTGGGACAATGCTCTAGAAAATGATGATCATCACACTTCTATTTATTTATAACTCAATGATTACAACTCGATACTAGAACAAGATATGACTCTATATGAATGCCTTCGGCGGTGTACCGGGATTGCGATGAATCAAGTGTGACATGTATGAAAAATTATGAACGGTGGCTTTGCCACAAATACGATGTCAACTACATGATCACGCAAAGCAATATGACAATGATGAATGTGTCATGATAAACGGAATGGTGGAAAGTTGCATGGCAATATATCTCGGAATGGCTATGGAAATGCCATAATAGGTAGGTATGATGGCTGTTTTGGGGAATATATAAGGAGGTTTATGTGTGATAGAGCGTATCGTATTGTCACATCCCTAGCTGCTGGTAGTGCTCTAGGCTAGCTTCATGTGTGCATCATGTTTAAATTTTTGAAACCTGAACTGAGGAATTTTGGAAGCCTCAAAAACTTAAATAAAAGAGGGGCAAAAACCCTAGAAATCTCATTCATTGCTCCAAAATGCTCTTCTTAAATGTTTGATAATTTTTGGTAGGGGTTCTGGTCCCAACCAAAATATTGAACATTTTTAAGGAATTATTTTTGGGACTTTGGATTTAATTCATTAGCTATTTGAATTTGAATTATATTCATATAATTAGAATATAATTTCAAATACCCCTGAAATATTTTATAAGCTTTTGGAAAAGTCCATCTAGCATAAATATTTTTAGAGGAGTTTTTGGCAATGTTTGAATTATTTAAAATTCAAAACAGTGGCAAAACAGAGTTAAATAAAAGAAAAACAGAACAGAAATAAATAGAAAGGGAGAGAAGGCCACCTGGGCCACTTACCTGGCGCCGCTTACCTGTCCAGCCCAGCCGGCCCAGCTCCTCCTGCTGGCCCAGCCCACCGCCGCCTCCCTCCCCTGTCGCCTTCCTCCTCGCGCCAGTAGGCGCAGGCGCGTGGCCGGAGCGCGCGGGCACACGCCCAGGCCACCTCCTGCCTCCCTGCTTGCCTCCGCTACTCCCTGGAGACGCCACGCGGCTCCCTCGACCCTCCCTCACTCTCCCGCGTCTCTCCCTCCGTCCCTATCCCCCTCTGCTCCCTCTCCCTCCCGCGACCGAGCGGAGCTCGTCGCCGCCGACGCCGCTACCGCGGCCGCAGCCATTCCGAAGCCTCTCCGACACGCCCTCGAGCTCCGCCCCGACCCCCTCTTCCTCCCCACCGAGCCAAGCCCCTCAGGAAGCTCTGCTTCACCTCCACGCCATCGTCTTCGTCCTCGACCGCCGCCGATGGTCGTCGTCGATTCGTCGCCGTCCGAGCTTCCCCGAACACGCCGAGGCCACCACTGCACTCCACGTGAGCTCCTGATCATCCTCCCCCTCTCCGTTTTCTCTCTAGCATGCCGTAGCCGCCGCGCCTCTCTTCCCCAACAGTACGCCGCCGCACAAGCTCATCGCCGACGAGGCTCCGGTGGCCATTTGGTCCCGTGCGAGCCTCCGTTGGGTTCATGAGCTTTGGTAGAACACGTAGATGCTAACCGTAGCTCCTCCCGTGCACGGTGTCGTCGTTTCCCTCGGCGCCGAACTCCAGCCGCCGCCACAACCTCGCCTCCGGCGAACTCCGTCCACCCCCGCACCTCCCGTTGGTTCCCCTAGATGCGTGCGGGCACGGGCTATCCTCTGGTGCCCCTGGCGCGTCGATCCGTCGTCTCTGGCGCAACTCCGGCGAGCCACCGCCGCTCTGATCGTCGCCGTCGTCCAACCGCCGGCGTATCTGACGTGGCGTTGCCATTAGCACCCTAACAGACACTGACAGCGGGCCCCGTAGCGGGTCAAAGCCCGAGTCAACGCGGGATTAGCCCCTGTGTCGCTGACGTGTGGACCCCGCATGTCAGATTTGACCTGGACCTGGTCGTTGACTCGCTGACGTCATGCTGGCATCAGGCTGACGCAATTAAATCATTTTCTGGATTTAATTTAATTCTGAAATTTCAGAAAATGCCTAAAACTTCTAAAAATCATAGAAATTCAACCGTAACTCCAAATTAAATAATTTATATATGAAAAATTATCAGAAAAATTCAAGGAATCCATCTGTACCATTTTCATGCATGTTAGAACAACTTATCACTACTGTTTAGGACAAATGAAGTGAATGACATTTGAATAATCACATATGGAGTTTGAATTTGAATCTTGTATTCAAACCAACCCCATTTAACTTGTTGCTAGTTGCATTAGCTCAAAACACATTCATATTGTCATGTCATAGCATGCATCATTTTGTGCATTGCATTGATTGTGTTCTTCTGTGTTGCCGGTATTTGTCCCCTCTCGATAGACGCGATACCGATGATGTGATCGTTGACACTAATGAAGACTCAATGTTATCTTCAGAAGTGCCAGGCAAGCAAAACCCCCCTTGTTCATTCCGATAAAATCCCACTCTCTCTCTCCTGCTCTCTTTTACTGCATTAGGACAACAACGACATATTTGTTACTTGTTGCGGTAGCTGAACCCCTTTATCCTTTGCATGACCTGTCATTGCCACAGTAAATAGATGAAACCCACTAGCATGAGTAGGAGTTGTTTGAGCCCTGTTATGCCTACTCATTCATGTTTGTTTGTCATGCCTGCTACTGCTTAGAGTTGAGTCAGGTCTGATTCATCGGGGATGAATCAGAGGCGTGTGAACATGTCCTACCGTGTGTGAGCTAAGTGTGTGAACACGATTTGGTAAAGGTAGCGGTGAGAGGCCATGTAGGAGTACATGGTGGGTTGTCTCATTGCAGCCGTCCTCAGGAACTGAGTTCTGTGTTTGTGATCCATGATTCAGCTACTACCATACATTGGGCCCTGAAATATGACCCCGCTCGACTTCTTATTCACCCTAGTCCTCTGTCCAGGAGTTGCAAGTAGTTTCTGGTGTTTGTAGCTTACTGGAGGCCGTGGACAGCGCTGACCGTAGGGGTGGGCTGTGATGCGGTAGGTACGTGGCATGGTGTACCGGATGCCCGTTTGGTATCTCGGGAACCCTGTTCACATCGTTTGGGGCTGTGAGCGAAACTCCGGCCGGATCTCCTCATGGATGGAACCCGAATAGGCGATAAACCTG
Source organism: Triticum dicoccoides (assembly GCF_002162155.2). Lineage (NCBI taxonomy): Eukaryota > Viridiplantae > Streptophyta > Magnoliopsida > Poales > Poaceae > Triticum > Triticum dicoccoides. Next base: position 81,613,586 of record NC_041384.1, read on the forward strand.
GACTAGAGACTTGAGTGTTTAGGTAGGTCGTGGTCTACACCCACGTCGGCTTTCGCTTGAAGTCTGCCGAGCACATGTCGTGTGCAGACGCTAAGTAGTGGAAACATGTATGAAGAAGTACACCCCTGCAGGGTTAACATCATCTATTCGAATAGCCGTGTCCGCGAAAAAGGACTTCTCGATTGCTTATATCAGTTCATAGACAAGTGAAAGTGGATACTTTAAAATGCGCAAGATAAGCGTGAGTGCTATGGATGGCGTTCTCGTAGGGAGACGGGAGCGGATCCATAGTGGTGTATTGATATGGTGAATATGTGGACTCGTGTGCGCCACCTCAAAAGAGTCGCTTGCAGTCGTAGTTTAGGATAGCCACCGAGTCAAAGCTGGCTTGCTGCAGTTAAACCCCACCATCCCCTTGTTGAAAATGATGCATATGTAGTTAGTTCTGATGTAAGTCTTGCTGGGTACATTTGTACTCACGTTTGCCTATTTTATGTTTTGCAGAGAGACTTCGGTCTCACTAGTAGTTCCGCGTGGACTTCGACGTTTAGCTTGTTACCTCAGCTACGATCTTGTGCCCTCGGCAGGATCTGGTAGATAGTCAGGCTTCTCAGCCTTTTTCATTTATAGATGTCTGTACTCAGACATGATAGCTTCCGCTTGTGCTTTGACTTGTATGCTCTGAGTGTTGGGTCATGAGACCCATGATTGTAATATCTCGCTCCTCGGAGCCTTTTGCATATAAACTACTGAGTCGTAGAGTCATTTTGTGATGCCATGTTGTATTGCACATATCGAGCATATTGTGTGTATGTTATTGAAATGCTTGGTATGTGTGGGATCTGACTATCTAGTTGTTTATCTTTAGTAGCCTCTCTTACCAGGAAATGTCTCCTAGTGTTTCCACCGAGCCATGGTAGCTTGCTACTGCTCCGGAACACTTAGGCTGGCCGGCATGTGTCCTTCTTCGTTCCTGTGTCTGTCCCTTCGGGGAAATGTCACGCGGTGAATACCAGAGTCCTGTTAGCCCGCTACAGCCCGGTTCACCGGAGTCCTGCTAGCCCAGTGCTACAGCCTGGATTCACTCGCTGATGACCGACACGTTCGATGCTGGGTCATGGATGCCTGTCCCTGTAAGTTTGTGCCACTTTGGGTTTACGACTAGCCATGTCAGCCCGGGCTCCTTACCATATGGATGCTAGCGACACTATCATATACGTGTGCCAAAAGACGCAAACGGTCCCGGGCAAAGGTAAGGCGACACCCGTGGGAATACCGTGCGTGAGGCCGCAAAGTGATATGGGGTGTTACATGCTAGATCGATGTGGCATTGAGTCGGGGTCCTGACACGTATCACAGGGTTTGGATGCACCGGCGAAGTTTGCACCAACTCTCAATGTGAGAAAGGGCAATGCACGGTACCGAAGAGGCTAGCAAGGATGGAAGGGTGAGAGTGTGTATAATCCATGGACTCAACATTAGTCATAAAGAACTCACATACTTATTGCAAAAATCTACAAGTCATCAAAAACCTCGGCACTACGCGCATGCTCCTAGGGGGATAGATTGGTAGGAAAAGACCATCGCTCGTTCCCGACCGCCACTCATAAGGAAGACAATCAAATAACACCTCATGTTTCAAATTTGTTGCATAGCGTTTACCATACGTGCATGCTACGGGACTTGCAAACCTCAACACAAGTATTTCTCAATTTCACAACTACTCAACTAGCACGACTTTGATATTATTACCTCCATATCTCAAAACAATCATCGAGCATCAAACTTCTCTTAGTATTCAACACACTTATATGAAAGTTTTTATTATTCTTGGATGCCTAGCATATTAGGATTTTAAGCAAATTACCGTGCTATTTAAGACTCTCAAAATAATCTAAGTGAAGCATGAGAGTTCATCTATTTCTTCAAAATAAAACTACCACCATGCTCTAAAAGATATAAGTGAAGTACTAGAGCAAACAACAAACTACTCTGAAAGATATAAGTTAAGATCAATGAGTAGTTGAATAATTATGCAACTATGTGAAGACTCTCTAACATTTAAGAATTTCAGATCTTGGTATTTTATTCAAACAGCAAGCAAAGAAAAATAAAATGACATTCTAAGAATGGCAAACATCATGTGAAGAAGCAAAAACTTAGGATCAACCGAAACTAACCGATAGTTGTTGAAGAAGAAAGGTGAGATGCCAAGCGGGCATCCCCAAGCTTAGATGCTTGAGACTTCTTGAAATATTATCTTGGGATGCCTTGGGCATCTCCAAGATTGAGCTTTTGTGTCTCCTTAATTCCTCTCATATCACGGTCTCCCTAAATCTCAAAAGCTTCATCCACACAAAACTCAACAAGGACTCATGAGATAAGTTAGTATAAACCATTGCCAAAACCTTATCATACTCTACTGTAGCAAATCACTAAAATTATTATTCAACATTTCATACTAAATGCCTCTGCATATTTAATAGTGCTATCCTCAATAGAATCATTAAAGAAGCAAACAATGCAAACATAACAACAATCTGCCTAGACAGGACAGTCTGTAAAGAATGCAGCAACATCCACACTTCCCTAACTCCAAAAATTATGAAAGAAAATTCCAACTGTAGTAAATTTATCATAGCTTAATATTCAAAAGGTTTCAACATTTTATCACATTCTGAATTTTCTAGGGAATTATTGCAACAACGGTAAACTTTCTGTTTTCAAACATCAACATGTGGACTTCCACAATAGGTATAGTAAAGGCTATCAATGCCACTTTTATTGAAATAAAACATGCAAAACATTGTTCTAAATAACAGCAATCAAATCCTAACAAAATAAGTTGACGCTCCAAGCAAAACACATATCATGTGGTGAATAAAAATATAGCTCCAAGTAAAGTTACCGATGAACGAAGACGAAAGAGGGGATGCCTTCTGGGGCATCCCCAAGCTTAGGCTCTTGGCTATCCTTGAATATTACCTTGGGGTGCCTTGGGCATCCCCAAGCTTAGGCTCTTGCCACTCCTTATTCCATAGTCCATCGAATCCTTACCCAAAACTCGAAAACTTCACAACACAAAACTTAACAGAAAACTCGTAAGCTCCGTTAGTATAAGAAAATAAATCACCACTTCAAGGTACTGTAATGAACTCATTCTTTATTTATATTGGTGTTAAACCTACTGTATTCCAACTTCTCTATGGTTTTATAAACTCTTTTACTAGCCATAGATTCATTAAAATAAGCAAACAACACACAAAAAACAGAATCTGTCAAAAACAGAACAGTCTGTAGTAATCTGGATCAAACGTGTACTTCTGGAACTCATAAAATTATAAAATAAATTTCTGGACCTGAGTAATTTATATATTAATCATATTCAAAAATAATTAACTAATAGCACTTTCCAAATAAAAATGGCAGCAATTCTTGTGAGCGCTAAAGTTTCTGTTTTTTACAGCATGATCAACAAGACTTTCCCCAAGTCTTCCCAACGGTTCTACTTGGCACAAACACTAATTTAAAACATAAAAACTCAATCATAACAGAGGCTAGATAAATTATTTATTACTAAACAGGAGCAAAAAGCAAGGAACAAAAATAAAATTGGGTTGCCTCCCAACAAGCGCTATCGTTTAACGCCCATAGGCATGATAATTTCAATGATGCTCACATAAAGGATAAGAATTGTAACATAAAGAGAGCATCATGACAAATATGACTAGAACATTAAGCCTAACCCTCTTCCTATGCATAGGGATTTTGTTAGCAAACAACTTATGGGAAGAAGAATCAACTTGCATAGGAAGGTAAAACAAGCATAACTTCAAAACTTTAAGCACATATAGAGGAAACTTGATATTATTGCAATTCCTACAAGCATATGTTCCTACCTCACAATAATTTTCAGTAGCATCATGAATGAATTCAACAATATAACAATCACATAAAGCATTCTTTTCATGATCTACAAGCATAGAAATTTTATTACTCTCCACATAAGCAAAATTCTTCTCACTAATAGTAGTGGGAGCAAACTCAACAAAGTAACTATCGTGGGATTGAAAATTGAAATCAAGATGACAAGTTTCATTGTTATTATTATTCTCTAAAGCATATGTGTCATCACAATAATCATCATGGATAGGAGGCATGCTTTCATCATAATAAATTTTCTCATCAAAACTTGGGGGACAAAAAATATCATCTTCATCAAACATAGCTTCCCCAAGCTTGTGGCTTTGCATATCATTAGCATCATGGATATTCAAGGAATTCATACTAACAACATTGCAATCATGCTCATCATTCAAATATTTAGTGCGCCAAACATTTTATAGATTTCTTCTTCTAGCACTTGAGCACAATTATCCTTTCTATCATACTCAAGAAAGATATTAAAAAGGTGTTGCGTATGAGACAAACTCGATTCCATATTTTTTTATAGTTTTCTTTTATAAAATAAACTAGTGATAAAACAAGAAACTAAAAGACTCGATTGCAAGATCTAAAGATATACCTTCAAGCGCTAACCTCCCCGGTAACGGCGCCAGAAAAGAGCTTGATGTCTACTACACAACCTTCTTCTTGTAGACGTTGTTGGGATCCAAGTGCAGAGGTTTGTAGGACAGTAGAAAATTTCCCTCAAATGGATGACCTAAGGTTTGTCAATCCGTAGGAGGCGTAGGATGAAGATGGTCTCTCTCAAGCAACCCTGCAACCAAATAACAAAGAGTCTCTTGTGTCCCCAACACACCCAATACAATGGTAAATTGTATAGGTGCACTAGTTCGGCGAAGAGATGGTGATACAAGTGGTATATGGATGGTCGATAAAGGTATTTGTAATATGAAATTATAAAAATAGCAAGGTAATGAATGATAAAAGAGAGCATAAACGGTATTGCAATGATAGGAAATAAGGCCTAGGGTTCATACTTTCGCTAGTGTAAGTTCCCTCAACAATGATAACATAATTGGATCACATAACTATCCCTCAACATGCAACAAAGAGTCACTCCAAAGTCACTAATAGCGGAGAACGAACGAAGAGATTATGGTAGGGTACGAAACCACCTCAAAGTTATTCTTTCCAATCAATCCGTTGGGCTATTCCTATAATTGTCACAAACAGCCCTAGAGTTCATACTAGAATAACACCTTAAGGCACAAATCAACCAAAACCCTAATGTCACCTAGATACTCCAATGTCACCTCAAGTATCTGTGGGTATGATTATACGATATGCATCACACAATCTCAGATTCATCTATTCAACCAACACATAGGACCTCAAAGAGTGCCCCAAAGTTTCTATCGGGGAATCACGACGAAAACGTGTGCCAACCCCTATGCATAGGTTCATGGGCGGAACCCGCAAGTTGATCACCAAAACATACATCAAGTGAATCACGTGGTATCCCATTGTCACCACAGATACACACGGCAAGACATACATCAAGTGTTCTCAAATCTTTAAAGACTCAATCCTATAAGATTACTTCAAGGGGAAAACCCAATCCATTACAAGAGAGTAGAGGGGGAAGAAACATCATAGGATCCAACTATAATAGTAAAGCTCGCGATACATCAAGATCGTATCACCTCAAGAACAAGAGAGAGAGAGAGATCAAACACATAGCTACTGGTACATACCCTCAGCCCCGAGGGAGAACCACTCCCTCCTCATCATGGAGAGAACCGGGATGATGAAGATGGCCACCGGAGAGGGATTCCCCCCTCCGGCAGGGTGCCAGAACGGGTCTAGATTGGCTTTCGGTGGCTACGGAGGCTTCTGGCGGCGGAACTCCCGATCTATTGTGCTCTCGGATGTTTTTAGGGTATATGGAGATATATAGGCGGAAGAAGTACGTCAGGGGGCCACGAGGGTCCCACGAGGGTGGAGGGCGCGCCCCCTACCTCGTGGCCTCCTCAAAGCTTCCCTTACATGCACTTCAAGTCTTCTGGGCTTCTTTCCTTCCAAAAATGTGTTCTGTGAAGTTTCAAGTCAATTGGACTCCGTTTGATTTTCTTTTTCTTAGAAACCCTAAAACAAGGTAAAAACAGAAAGTGGCACTCGGCTCTGGGTTAATAGGTTAGTCCCAAAAATGATATAAAAGTGTATAATAAAGCCCATAAACATCCAAAACAGAAGATAATATAGCATGGAGCAATCAAAAATTATAGATATGTTGGAGACGTATCAGCATCCCCAAGCTTAATACCTGCTCGTCCTCGAGTAGGTAAATGATAAAAATAGAATTTTTGATGCGGAGTGCTACTTGGTATAATTTCAATGTAATTCTTCTTAATTGTGGTATGAATATTCAGATCCGAAAGATTCAAGACAAAAGTTCATATTGACATAAAAATGATAATACTTCAAGCATACTAACTAAGAAATTATGTTCTCTCAAAATAACACGGCCAAAGAAATTTCATCCCTACAAAATCATATAGTTTAGTCATTCTCCATTTTCGTCACACAAGAATGCTCTCATCATGCACAATCCCGATGACAAGCCAAGCAATTGTTTCATACTTTAGTAATCTCAAACCTATAAACTTTCACGCAATACATGAGCGTGAGCCATGGATATAGCACTATGGGTGGAATAGAGTAATGAGGGGGGGTATGTGAAGAAGACAAAAAGGAGAAAGTCTCACATCAACGAGGGTAATCAATGAGCTATGGAGATGCCCATCGATTGTTGTTAATGTAAGGAGTAGGGATTGCCATGCAACAGATGCACTAGAGCTATAAATGTATGAAAGCTCAACAAAAGAAACTAAGTGGGTGTGCATCCAACTTGCTTGCTCACGAAGACCTAGGGCACTTGAGGAGGCCCATTGTTGGAATATACAAGCCAAGTTCTATAATGAAAAATTCCCACTAGTATGTGAAAGTGACAAAACAAGAGACTCTCTATCATGAAGATTATGGTGCTACTTTGAAGCACAAGTGTGGTAAAAGGATAGTAGCATTGTCCCTTCTCTATTTTTCTCTCATTTTTTATTTGGCCTTTCTTTTTTATGGCCGTTCTCTTTTCTCTTTTTTGGGCCTTCTCTTTTTTATGGCCCTTCTCTTTTTTTACAATTCCTCACTTGGGACAATGCTCTAGAAAATGATGATCATCACACTTCTATTTATTTATAACTCAATGATTACAACTCGATACTAGAACAAGATATGACTCTATATGAATGCCTTCGGCGGTGTACCGGGATTGCGATGAATCAAGTGTGACATGTGTGAAAAATTATGAACGGTGGCTTTGCCACAAATACGATGTCAACTACATGATCACGCAAAGCAATATGACAATGATGAATGTGTCATGATAAACGGAATGGTGGAAAGTTGCATGGCAATATATCTCGGAATGGCTATGGAAATGCCATAATAGGTAGGTATGATGGCTGTTTTGGGGAATATATAAGGAGGTTTATGTGTGATAGAGCGTATCGTATCACGGGGTTTGGATGCACCGGCGAAGTTTGCACCAACTCTCAATGTGAGAAAGGGCAATGCACGGTATCGAAGAGGCTAGCAAGGATGGAAGGGTGAGAGTGTGTATAATCCATGGACTCAACATTAGTCATAAAGAACTCACATACTTATTGCAAAAATCTACAAGTCATCAAAAACCTCGGCACTACGCGCATGCTCCTAGGGGGATAGATTGGTAGGAAAAGACCATCGCTCGTTCCCGACCGCCACTCATAAGGAAGACAATCAAATAACACCTCATGTTTCAAATTTGTTGCATAGCGTTTACCATACGTGCATGCTACGGGACTTGCAAACCTCAACACAAGTATTTCTCAATTTCACAACTACTCAACTAGCACGACTTTGATATTATTACCTCCATATCTCAAAACAATCATCGAGCATCAAACTTCTCTTAGTATTCAACACACTTATATGAAAGTTTTTATTATTCTTGGATGCCTAGCGTATTAGGATTTTAAGCAAATTACCGTGCTATTTAAGACTCTCAAAATAATCTAAGTGAAGCATGAGAGTTCATCTATTTCTTCAAAATAAAACTACCACCATGCTCTAAAAGATATAAGTGAAGTACTAGAGCAAACAACAAACTACTCTGAAAGATATAAGTTAAGATCAATGAGTAGTTGAATAATTATGCAACTATGTGAAGACTCTCTAACATTTAAGAATTTCAGATCTTGGTATTTTATTCAAACAGCAAGCAAAGAAAAATAAAATGACATTCTAAGAATGGCAAACATCATGTGAAGAAGCAAAAACTTAGGATCAACCGAAACTAACCGATAGTTGTTGAAGAAGAAAGGTGAGATGCCAAGCGGGCATCCCCAAGCTTAGACGCTTGAGACTTCTTGAAATATTATCTTGGGATGCCTTGGGCATCTCCAAGCTTGAGCTTTTGTGTCTCCTTAATTCCTCTCATATCACGGTCTCCCTAAATCTCAAAAGCTTCATCCACACAAAACTCAACAAGGACTCATGAGATAAGTTAGTATAAACCATTGCCAAAACCTTATCATACTCTACTGTAGCAAATGGTGATACAAGTGGTATATGGATGGTAGATAAAGGTATTTGTAATCTGAAATTATAAAAACAGCAAGGTAATGAATGATAAAAGAGAGCGTAAACAGTATTGCAATGATAGGAAATAAGGCCTAGGGTTCATACTTTCGCTAGTGTAAGTTCCCTCAACAATGATAACATAATTGGATCACATAACTATCCCTCAACATGCAACAAAGAGTCACTCCAAAGTCACTAATAGCGGAGAACGAATGAAAAGATTATGGTAGGGTAGGAAACCACCTCAAAGTTATTCTTTCCAATAAATCCGTTGGGCTATTCCTATAATTGTCACAAACAGCCCTAGAGTTCGTACTAGAATAACACCTTAAGGCACAAATCAACCAAAACCCTAATGTCACCTAGATACTCCAATGTCACCTCAAGTATCCGTGGGTATGATTATACGGTATGCATCACACAATCTCAGATTCATCTATTCAACCAACACAGAGGACCTCAAAGAGTGCCCCAAAGTTTATACCGGAGAATCACGACGAAAACGTGTGCCAACCCCTATGCATAGGTTCATGGGCAGAACCCGCAAGTTGATCACCAAAACATACATCAAGTGAATCATGTGGTATCCCATTGTCGCCACAGATACGCACGGCAACACATACATCAAGTGTTCTCAAATCCTTAAAGACTCAATCCAATACAATTATTTCAAGGGGAAAACCCAATCCATTACAAGAGAGTAGAGGGGGGAAGAAGCATCATAGGATCCAACTATAATAGCAAAGCTCGCGATACATCAAGATCGTATCACCTCAAGAACACGAGAGAGAGAGAGATCAAACACATAGCTACTGGTACATACCCTCAGCCCTGAGGGAGAACTACTCCCTCCTCGTCATGGAGAGCACCGGAATGATGAAGATGGCCACCGGAGAGGGATTCCCCCCTCCGACAGGGTGCCGGAACGGGTCTAGATTGGCTTTCGATGGCTACGGAGGCTTCTGGCGGCGAAACTCCTGATCTATTGTGCTCTCAGATGTTTTTAGGGTATATGGAGATATATAGGTGGAAGAAGTACGTCAGGGTGGCCACGTGGGTCCCATGAGGGTGGAAGGCGCGCCCTAGGGGGTGGGCGCGCCCCCCTACCTCGTGGCCTCCTCGAAGCTTCCCTTACGTGCACTTCAAGTCTTCTGGGCTTCTTTCCTTCCAAAAATGAGTTCCGTGAAGTTTCAGGTCAATTGGACTCCGTTTGATTTTCCTTTTCTTCGAAACCCTAAAACAAGGTAAAAACAGAAACTGGCACTCGGCTCTGGGTTAATAGGTTAGTCCCAAAAAAGATATAAAAGTGTATAATAAAGCCGATAAACATCCAAAACAGAAGATAATATAGCATGGAGCAATAAAAAATTATAGATACGTTGGAGACATATCAGGCAGCTCGCCATTCTCTCTGTCAGGAATGAACGTCCCTTGTTGCGTTGTGGTGATATACTTCTAAAGCTTCTTGACGGGTATTGCAAGTTGCTCGTCTGTCCAAAGGCACTTCCCTGTTTCAGGGTCCAAAGTTCCCCCAACCCGAAGAACCAAGTCCTTGAACGGTCTGGCCAGTTCAATGTCTCTGGTTCGACCCCTTTAGAAATCAAGTCATTCTCAGCTTTGTCCCACAACGGTCGGGCTTTGAGGTAGCCACCTGACCTCGTGAGATGGTAAAACTTCTTCTTTGCAGCATTTATCTTGTTTATCTCTGACATTTTCTTACTCTTGTCCGATGTCTTGTAGGCCACAAATGCGGGCTAGTGATCTCTTATCTTCTCAAATCGGCCGGTGAATTCTAGAGTCTTCCCTTTGTCGACAAACACTGATTTCAACTCATTCTTCCACCTCCTGAATAGATCTGCCATCTTCTTTAGAGCACACGCCTTGACCAGTGGCTCTACAACTGGCTTATTCTTATCCTCCTCTGGCGGTAGGGTGAAATTTGCCTTCAGCGAGGTCCAAAGTGTTAGGGAACGTAGCAATTTAAAAAAATTTCCTACGCACACGCAAGATCATGGTGATGCATAGCAACGAGAGGGGAGAGTATGATCTACCTACCCTTGTAGATCAACAACGGAAGCGTTGACACAACATAGAGGAAGTAGTCGTACGTCTTCCCGATCCGACCGATCCAAGCACCGTTACTCCGGCACCTCTGAGTTCTTAGCACACGTATAGCTCGATGATGATCCCCGGGCTCCGATCCAGCAAAGCTTCGGGGAGGAGTTCCGTCAACACGACGGCGTGGTGACGATCTTGATGTTCTACCGTCGCAGGGCTTCGCCTAAGCACCGCTACAATATGACCAAGGTGGAATATGGTCGAAGGGGGCACCGCACACGGCTAAGGAACGATCACGAAGATCAACTTGTGTGTCTAGGGGTGCCCCCCTGCCCCCGTATATAAAGGAGCCAAGGGGGAGGGGGCGGCCGGCCAAGGTGGGCGCGCCAAGGGGGAGTCCTACTCCCACCGGGAGTAGGACTCCCTTCTTTCCTAGTTGGACAAGGAGAGAGGGGGAAAGAGGAGGAAGAGAGGAAGGAAAGGGGGGGCGCCGCCCCCCTTCCCTTGTCCTATTCGGACTAGGAAGGGGAGGGGCGCGCGGCCACCTCCTGCCTCCTTTTCTCTTCTCCCTCAAGGCCCATGTAGGCCCAATAACCCCCCGGGGGGTTCCAGTAACCCCCTGGTACTCCGGTAAAATGCCGATTTCACCCGGAACGATTCCGATGTCCGAATACAGGCTTCCAATATATCAATCTTTATGTCTCGACCATTTCGAGACTCCTCGTCATGTCCGTGATCACATCCGGGACTCCGAACTAACTTCGGTACATCAAAATGTACAAAACTCATAACAACTGTCATCGTAACTTTAAGCGTGCGGACCCTACGGTTCGAGAACAATGTAGACATGACCAAGACACGTCTCCGGTCAATAACCAATAGCGGGACCTGGATGCCCATATTGGCTCCTACATATTCTACGAAGATCTTTATCGGTCAGACCGCATAACAACATACGTTGTTCCCTTTGTCATCGGTATGTTACTTGCCCGAGATTCGATCGTCGGTATCCAATACCTAGTTCAATCTCGTTACCGGCAAGTCTCTTTACTTGTTCCGTAATACATCATCTCACAACTAACATATTAGTTGTAATGCTTGCAAGGCTTATGTGATGTGCATTACTGAGAGGGCCCAGAGATACCTCTCCGACAATCGGAGTGACAAATCCTAATCTCGAAATACGCCAACCCAACATGTACCTTTGGAGACACCTGTAGAGCTCCTTTATAATCACCCAGTTACGTTGTGACGTTTGGTAGCACACAAAGTGTTCCTCCGGCAAACGGGAGTTGCATAATCTCATAGTCATAGGAACATGTATAAGTCATGAAGAAAGCAATAGCAACATACTAATCGATCGGGTGCTAAGCTAATGGAATGGGTCATGTCAATTAGATCATTCACTTAATGATGTGATCCCGTTAATCAAAAAACAACTCTTTGTTCATGGTTAGGAAACATAACCATCTTTGATTAACGAGCTAGTCAAGTAGAGGCATACTAGTGACACTCTGTTTGTCTATGTATTCACACATGTATTATGTTTCCGTTTAATACAATTCTAGCATGAATAATAAACATTTATCATGATGTAAGGAAATAAATAATAACTTTATTATTGCCTCTAGGGCATATTTCCTTCAGTCTCCCACTTGCACTAGAGTCAATAATCTAGTTCACATCGCCATGTGATTTAACAGCAATAGTTCACATCACCATGTGATTAGCACCCATAGTCCACATCGATATGTGACCAACACCCAAAGGGTTTACTAGAGTCAATAATCTAGTTCACATCGTTATGTGATTAACACCCAAAGAGTACTAAGGTGTGATCATGTTTTGCTTGTGAGATAATATTAGTCAACGGGTCTGTCACATACAGATCCGTAAGTATTTTGCGAATTCTATGTCTACAATGCCCTGCATGGAGCTACTCTAGCTAATTGCTCCCACTTTCAATATGTATCTAGATCGAGACTTAGAGTCATCCAGATCTGTGTCAAAACTTGCATCGATGTAACCTTTTATGACGAACCTTTTTGTCATGTCCATAATCGAGAAACATATCCTTATTTCACTAAGGATAATTCTGACCATTGTCCAATGATCTACTCCTAGATCACTATCATACTCCCTTGCTTAATCAGTGCAGGGTATACAATAGATCTGGTATACAGCATGACATACTTTATAGAACCCATGGCCAAGGCATAGGGAATGACTTCCATTCTCTTTCTATCTTCTGCCGTGGTCGGGCTTTGAGTCTTACTCAACTTTACACCTTGTAATACAGGCAAGAACTCTTTCTTTGACTGCTCCATTTTGAACTACTTCAAAATCTTGTCAAGGTATGTACTCATTGAAAAAACTTATCAAGCGTCTTGATCTATCTCTATAGATCTTGGAGCTCAATATGTAAGCAGCTTCACCGAAGTCTTTCTTTAAAAAACTCCTTTCAAACACTCCTTTATGCTTTACAGAATAATTCTACATTATTTCCGATCAACAATATGTCATTCACATATACTTAACAGAAATGCTGTAGTGCTCCCACTCACTTTCTTGCAAATACAGGCTTCACCGTAAGTCTGTATAAAACTATATGCTTTGATCAACTCATCAAAGCGTATATTCCAACTCCGAGATGCTTGCACCAGTCCACAGATGGATCGCTGGAGCTTGCACATTTTGTTATCACCTTTCGGATTGACAAAACCTTTTGGTTGCATCATATACAACTCTTCTTTAATAAATCCATTAAGGAATGCAGTTTTGTTTATCCATTTGCCAGATTTCATAAAATGCGGCAATTACTAACATGATTCGGACAAACTCAAGCATAGATACTAGTGAGAAGCTCTCATCGTATTCAACACCTTGAACTTGTCGAAAACCTTTTTGCGACAATTCTAGCTTTGTAGATAGTAACACTACTATCAGCGTCCGTCTTCCTCTTGGAGATCCATTTATTCTCAATTGCTTGTCGATCATCGGGCAAGTCAACCAAAGTCCAAACTTTGTTCTCATATATGGATCATATCTCAGATTTCATGGCCTCAAACCATTTCGCGGAATCTGGGCTCATCATCGCTTCCTCATAGTTCGCAAGTTCGTCATGGTCTAGTAACATGACTTCCAGAACAGGATTACCGTACCACTCTGGTGCGGATCTCACTCTGGTTTACCTACGAGATTCGGTAGTAACTTGATCTGAAGTTTCATGATCATCATCATTAGCTTCCTCACTAATTGGTGTAGGTGTCACGGAAACCGGTTTCTGTGATGTACTACTTTCTAATAAGGGAGGAGGTACAGTTACCTCATCAAGTTCTACTTTCCTCCCACTCACTTCTTTTGAGAGAAACTCCTTCTCTAGAAAGTTTCCGAATTTAGCAACAAAAGTCTTGCCTTCGGTCTTGTGATAGAAGGTGTATCCAATAGTTTCTTTTGGATATCCTATGAAGACACATTTCTCCGATTTGGGTTCGAGCTTATCAGGTTGAAGCTTTTTCACATAAGCATCGCAGCCCCAAACTTTCAGAAACGACAACTTTGGTTTCTTGCCAAACCACAGTTCATAAGGCGTCATCTCAACGGATTTTGATGGTGCCCTATTTAATGTGAATGCAGCTGTCTCTAATGCATAACCCCAAAACGATAGTGGTAAATCGGCAAGAGACATCATAGATTGCACCATATCTAATAAAGTACGGTTACGATGTTCGGACACACCATTACACTGTGGTGTTCCAGGTGGTGTGAGTAGTGAAACTATTTCACATTGTTTTAACTGAAGGCCAAACTCGTAACTCAAATATTTTACCTCTGCGATCATATCGTAGAAACTTTTATTTTCTTGTTACAATGATTCTCCACTTCACTCTGAAATTCTTTGAACTTTTCAAATGTTTTAGACTTGTGTTTCATCAAGTAGATATACTCCTATCTGCTCAAATCATCTGTGAAGATCAGAAAATAATGATACCTGTCGCGAGCCTCAATATTCATCGGACCACATACATTAGTATGTATGATTTCCAACAAATCTGTTGCTCGCTCCATTGTTCCGAAGAACAGAGTTTTAGTCATCTTGCCCATGAGGCATGGTTCGCAAGCATCAACTGATTCATAATCAAGTGATTCCAAAAGCCCATCAGCATGGAGTTTCTTCATGCGCTTTACACCAATATGACCTATACAGCAGTGCCACATATAAGTTGCACTATCATTATTAACTTTGCATCTTTTGGTTTCAATATTATGATTATGTGTATTACTACGATCGAGATCCAACAAACTATTTTCATTGGGTGTGTAACCATATAAGGTTTTATTCATGTAAACAGAACAACAATTTATTCTCTTACTTAAATGAATAACCGTATTACAATAAACATGATCAAATCATATTCATGCTCAACGCAAACACCAAATAACACTTATTTAGGTTCAACACTAATCCCGAAATTATAGGGAGTGTGCGATGATGATCATATCAATCTTGGAACCACTTCCAACACACATCGTCACTTCACCCTCAACTAGTCTCTGTTTATTCTGCAACTCCCGTTTCGAGTTACTAATCTTTAGCAACGGAACTAGTATCAAATACTGAGGGTTTGCTATAAACACTAGTAAAGTACACATCAATAACATGTATATCAAATATACTTATGTTCATTTTGCCATCCTTCTTATCCGCCAATCACTTGGGGTAGTTCCGCTTCCAGTGACCAGTCCCTTTGCAGTAGAAGCACTTAGTCTCAGGCTTAGGACCAGACTTGGGCTTCTTCACTTGAGTAGCAACTTGCTTGCTGTTCTTCTTGAAGTTCCCCTTTCTTCCCTCTGCCCTTTTCTTGAAACTAGTGATCTTTTCAACCATCAACACTTGATGTTTTTCTTGATTTCTACCTTCGTTGATTTCAGCATTACGAAGAGCTTGGGAATCGTTTCCGTTATCCCTTGCATATCATAGTTCATCATGAAGTTTTACTAACTTGGTGATGGTGACTAGAGAATTCTGTCAATCACTATCTTATCTGGAAGATTAACTCCCACTTGATTCAAGCGATTGTAGTACTCAGACAATCTGAGCACATGCTCACTAGTTGAGCGATTCTCCTCCATCTTTTAGCTATAGAACTTGTTGGAGACTTCATATCTCTCAACTCGGGTATTTGCTTGAAATATTAACTTCAACTCCTGGAACATCTCATATGCTCCATGACGTTTGAAACGTCTTTGAAGTCCCGATTCTAAGCCATTAAGCATGGTGCACTAAACTATCAAGTAGTCATCATATTGAGCTAGCCAAACGTTCATAACGTCTGCATCTGCTCCAGCAATAGGTCCGTCACCTAGCGGTGCATCAAGGACATAATTATTCTGTGCAGCAATGAGGATAAACCTCAGATCACGGATCCAATCCGCATCATTGCTACTAACATCTTTCAACACAATTTTCTCTAGGAACATATCAAAATAAACACAGGGAAGCAACAACGCGAGCTATTGATCTACAACATAATTTGCAAAATACTACCAGGACTAAGTTCATGATAAATTTAAGTTCAATTTAATCATATTACTTAAGAACTCCCAATTAGATAGACATCCCTCTAATCCTCTAAGTGATCACATGATCCAACTCAACTAAACCATGTCCGATCATCACATGACATGGAGTAGTTTTATTGGTGAACATCACTATGTTGATCATATCTACTATATGATTCACGCTCGACCTTTCGGTCTCCGTGTTCCGAGGCCATATCTGTATATGCTTGGCTCGTCAAGTATAACCTGAGTATTCCGCGTGTGCAACTGTTTTGCACCCGTTGTATTTGAACGTAGAGCCTATCACACCCGATCATCACGTGGTGTCTCAGCACGAAGAACTTTCGCAATGGTGCATACTCAGGGAGAACACTTCTTGATAATTAGTGAGAGATCATCTTATAATGCTACCGTCAATCAAAGCAAGATAAGATGCATAAAAGATAAACATCACATGCAATCAATATAAGTGATATGATATGGCCATCATCATCTTGTGCTTGTGATCTCCATCTTCGAAGCACCGTGGTGATCACCATCGTCACCGGCGCGACACCTTGATCTCTATCGTAGCATCGTTGTCGTCTCGCCAATCTTATGCTTCCACAACTATCGCTACCGCTTAGTGATAAAGTAAAGCATTACATCGCGATTGCATTGCATACAATAAAGCGACAACCATATGGCTCCTGCCAGTTGCCGATAACTCGGTTATAAAACATGATCATCTCATACAATAAAATTTAGCATCATGTCTTGACCATATCACATCACAACATGCCCTGCAAAAACAAGTTAGACGTCCTCTACTTTGTTGTTGCAAGTTTTACGTGCTGCTATGGGCTTAAGAAAGAACCAATCTTACCTACGCATCAAAACCACAACGATAGTTTGTCAAGTTGGTGCTGTTTTAACCTTCGCAAGGACCGGGCGTAGCCACACTCGGTTCAACTAAAATTGGAGAGACTGTCGCCCGCAAGCCACCTATGTGCAAAGCACGTCAGGAGAACCGGTCTCGCGTAAGCGTACGCGTAATGTCGGTCCGGGTCGCCTCGTCCAACAATACCGCCGAACCAAAGTATGACATGCTGGTAAGCAATATGACTTATATCGCCCACAACTCACTTGTGTTCTACTCGTGCATATAACATCAACATATAAAACCTAGGCTCTGATACCACTGTTGGGGAACGTAGTAATTTCAGAAAATTTCCTACGCACACACAAGATCATGGTGATGCATAGCAACGAGAGGGAAGAGTATGATCTATGTACCCTTGTAGATCAACAACGGAAGCGTTGACACAATGTAGAGGAAGTAGTCGTACGTCTTTCCGATCCGACCGATCCAAGCACCGTTACTCCGGCACCTCCTAGTTCTTAGCACACGTACAGCTCGATGATGATCCCTGGGCTCCGATCCAGCAAAGCTTCGGGGAGGAGTTCCGTCAGTATGACGGCGTGGTGACAATCTTGATGTTCTACCGTCACAGGGCTTCGCCTAAGCACCGCTACAATATGACCGAGGTGGAATATGGTGGAATGGGGCACCGCACACGGCTAAGGAACGATCATGAAGATCAACTTGTGTGTCTAGGGGTGCCCCCTGCCCCCGTATATAAAGGAGCCAAGGGGGAGGGGGCGGCCGGCCAAGGTGGGCGCGCCAAGGGGGAGTCCTACTCCCACCGGGAGTAGGACTCCCTTCTTTCCTAGTTGGACAAGGAGAGAGGGGGAAAGAGGAGGAAGAGAGGAAGGAAAGGGGGGGCGCCGCCCCCCTTCCCTTGTCCTATTCGGACTAGGAAGGGGAGGGGCGCGCGACCACCTCCTGCCTCCTTCTCTCTTCTCCCTCAAGGCCCATGTAGGCCCAATAACCCCCCGGGGGGTTCCGGTAACCCCCCGGTACTCCGGTAAAATGCCGATTTCACCCGGAACGATTCCGATGTCCGAATATAGGCTTCCAATATATCAATCTTTATGTCTCGACCATTTCGAGACTCCTCCTCATGTCCGTGATCATATCCGGGACTCCGAACTAACTTCGGCACATCAAAATGTATAAAACTCATAACAACTGTCATCGTAACTTTAAGCGTGCGGACCCTACGGTTCGAGAACAATATAGACATGACCAAGACACGTCTCCGGTCAATAACCAATAGCGGGACCTGGATGCCCATATTGGCTCCTACATATTCTACGAAGATCTTTATCGGTCAGACTGCATAACAACATACGTTGTTCCCTTTGTCATCGGTATGTTACTTGCCCGAGATTCAATCGTCGGTATCCAATACCTAGTTCAATCTCGTTACCGGCAAGTCTCTTTACTTGTTCCGTAATACATCATCTCACAACTAACATATTAGTTGTAATGCTTGCAAGGCTTATGTGATGTGCATTACCGAGAGGGCCCAGAGATACCTCTCCGACAATCGGAGTGACAAATCCTAATCTCGAAATACGCCAACCCAACATGTACCTTTGGAGACACCTGTAGAGCTCCTTTATAATCACCCAGTTACGTTGTGACGTTTGGTAGCACACAAAGTGTTCCTCCGGCAAACGGGAGTTGCATAATCTCATAGTCATAGGAACATGTATAAGTCATGAAGAAAGCAATAGCAACATAGTAAACGATCGGGTGCTAAGCTAATGGAATGGGTCATGTCAATCAGATCATTCACTTAATGATGTGATCCCGTTAATCAAATAACAACTCTTTGTTCATGGTTAGGAAACATAACCAGCTTTGATTAACGAGCTAGTCAAGTAGAGGCATACTAGTGACACTCTGTTTGTCTATGTATTCACACATGTATTATGTTTCCGGTTAATACAATTCTAGCATGAATAATAAACATTTATCATGATGTAAGGAAATAAATAATAACTTTATTATTGCCTCTAGGGCATATTTCCTTCACAAAGATTATCTTTCTGTCTATCAATGACGTAAGAAACTTGAGGCTCTTCGTTCTTAGGCTTATTCCATAGTTGGATGCTGATCGGGATGATGTACCTAACAATAGCTCCGCACTGAACATAAAATGCTTCCTTGGTCCGCCTGGGTTCAATCGGTTGGCCATCGTCCGCGATTGCTGTGATCGCGAACCTTTCATCCTGGCGCAACCTTTTCTTCGGGCCTCGTCTTGTTACCGAAGTTTGGCTCGATCCGGAGGGCTATAGCCTATAAAAGAAGAAAGAAGAGTTAATATATGTACATACCAAAACAATTAATGCATCAATTAGCTAGTTGGCATAGGCTTAATTAATATATATACCTCGCTGGACTTTGCAACAGCTCCCTCCTCCGTTCGATCACCGGAGTCATCATCACGGTCTCCTTCTTCCACCGGCATTATGTCACCGGAGCCATCATGATCATGTCTTTCCTCCTCCATTGTTCGATCACCGAAGCCTTCATCCTCTCCTTCCAGACCATCGGTGTCGTTGAGAAATGACAAGACATCACGTCCGTCGTGGATTATGTCCCCCAACAACTCTTCCTGTTCTAAGTCTCTTTGATCCATAGTTTCTGCAAATATTACAACATGAGAGATGGATATATTGGTGGCATACATAGACCTAGCTAGCTAATCACAACAAGGAATATTAATTAGTGGCCTCGATGCTTCTACGGTTTGGGGTGGCCTCGACAAGGCTTCTAGGGTTTGGGGTGGCCTCGACAATGCTCTTTTAACTTGGTAAGTTTGGGTGGCCTCGACGCTGCTAGGGTTTGCTCGGGCAAGAGGGGGTTGATCGACGTCCCCCCTCATGTTGAAGAGTTACCGAAGTTTTCTATGAACAAAAAAAACTACCTATCACATGACATGTCCGGCGACCGGACCGGACCGCCTCTCTCATGAATGTCAAACAAGGGATTCTCCTAACCTTTAAGGTATTTAACAAAATGGCGCCATTATGGATGTGCAGAAAATGGTCCATATATTTTTCCTGATCTCATATACCCTTCTATATGTCACATTGTCTAGTGTCAAAGGATTCAAGAAAACCATGGCTTCATCATTAGCTAGAAGTAACAGGCGCATGATAGTACGAAGCTCTCCAAAGTTGTTTTGAAACGGAGTCGCGGATAAGATAATTCACTTTTTGGTACGAATTTTAGCAAGAGCCTTCCGAATATCACTATTTGGAAGGCCTTTGCTGAACTTCGTACCAAAAAGCAAATTATTCTATCGGGACTCCTTTCCAAAATAACTATACAGAGCTCCATATCATCATGCGCCTGTTACTTCCGGCTAATGATGAAATCATGGATTTCTTCAATACTTTGACACAAGAGAACGTGCATATATAGAATCTTTTTTGTAATGTAACTCCAGGTATCAAGGGAATTTCTATGCTCAGAAACAGGTAGCAGAGCGATGAGTGTTTCTTACACCTATTTCTGCCCGCGTTTATACTGTATATTCATGGATATTTTCTAGATCATCCCTTCAACTTGCCCGCTAATGACTACAAAGATATGGAAACCTCCTTATTTACTTTGTCCCATACAGAAATGGATGTTTTTAGGTGGAAAATTAACTAATATATGCAATATTCTAGAGGAGCCGATCTATTGGGAACACACTAGAGGTAGCATATGAGAAGCTAGTGCACGGTACGACCGCAACCGCTCACACCAGGCATGAACACCTTCGTGACACCATCCGAGGCAACTATCGTGAAGGGATCTGAGCCAAATTCGCAAAAGAGAAGCCTCGAAACCCAACTTCACCCTCTGCACTATATGAAGGAGAGGAATATTTGATGGCTCACCTCTTCGCTTTAACCTTCGACATATCCATCTTTGCAGCCTCCACACAACCATCATCAAACATCACATCTCCATAGCCATAACCATCACCATAGCCTCCATCTCATTAGATTAATTACTTGCAATCAAGATTCCATCACGATCAATGACATCGTAATTCTATCGTCATTCATGCTGAAATACCTTTTTATACAATGTCATATGCTTGTGATTAGATCACGGTGTGTGACCCCAAGGCTACGGGCCAAGGCATAGCTTTGCAGCCCCATGTATGTGCAAGAAGGGATTGACAATATGATTTTACTTTATATTTTTGTGCAATTGTTTATCTCTTGTCTCTACATTGATCACAGGGTTCGTCGATACCCGAGACACTGAAGATTAGCACAAGGAGAGGTAAAGAGCAGGTTAGAGTGAAAGGCTATGCCGAAAAACGATGACAGTAAGGTCAGTATGGTAGCCGGAACCAATTTCCTGGGGAAGATAATGATGCAATCATCAAATGCATGTGTTGGTTTGGTTCTTAACAATCGAGGTAACTCCATGAGTCAGATAGGACTAAGATTGGACAATCCAGTCCTTGACGCGTCGGTAGCCAGTTGTGCTGACAAAAGGCGCACCAACCACTTATCTGCCTTCACAACGTATATTTTATTACTTATCGATGCATTCCTACTCTATCTTATTATAATCCTAAGTGTTGTATACAGCTACAAATGAAACCTTAGCTCTGGCCTAATTCTTTTATTATTACAACCTTTATGACATTTACTTGTTCTGGGGAACTAAAATTATTTATGACAACAAAAACTTGTAGAAATTTTGTCGCCAACCTTAATCACTTCCTGGATTTGATAAATACTAGTGTATTAGGAAAGAAGGCTATTACCACATTCGAACAGATCGAAGGTAATCATTGAGCACATAAATCTTCCATCAACAAAAAATTATGGTGAGCTTGTGAAGATAGACGTAGATGGAAAAGATCCTCCAAGTATTCATGCTAAAGCACATAATCAGTTGTCAAAGTCTTAATCTCAATAAAAGTGAAGAGGGGCGGGAATTTTGCATGAAGATGAGTACAAAATAACACCCTTGCCATTTCCCAAACTGCATCTGGCGATTGACTTATACCAAGCTCAAGTTCTTTCCATCATGATCCTTATCCATGTTTATAGTAAGTGCTCCATATCAAATTGACTCTGGAGTAATTTGTGCAGGTTCTTCAATGGAAGTGCTTTGTTTTGATTGTTGATGTTCATAGCACCAAGTCGTCCCCGATTCCTTGGCCTACAAACTTTGGACCAAGCAGCAAGAGCAGGCCCTTGATTCTCCAAGTTAGAGCATCTTTGCCAAACAATGCCTAAGGTAGCACATTACTCGATGCTTGATAGTTTGAGATAAATCCAGACAACACATAGAGCAAAAAGGCAAGGAGGAGAGAACATCCTTAATAGATGAAGAGACAATGATGCTGTCATCAAATGCTAATGTGTTGGTCTGGTTTCTCCTTAATAACTGAGGTAACCCCACGAGTCGGGTAGGACTAAGGTTGGACAATCTAATCCTCGATGCGTCGGTAGTCAGTCGTACTGTCACAAGGACACATCGACCACTTATATGCCTTCACAGTGTATATCTTATTACTTATCATGCATTGCTAATCTATCTTATATAATCCTAAGTGTTGTGTACACGGTTGCATGTGAAACCTTAGCTCTGGCCTATTTATTTTATTATTATAACCTTTGTGATATTTTGTTTGTCTAGGGAACAAAAACGATTTGCGGTAACAAAGACTCATAGAAATTTCCTTACCATCCTTAATCACTTCCCGGATTTGATAAATCCTAGGGCATCTAGGGAAGAAGACTACTACTACATCCTAAAACGAATCAAAGGTAATCACGAGCACATAAATCTTTCACCAACAAAAATTTCTGGTGAGCTTGTAAAGATAGAGGGAAATGGAAAAGATCCTCCAAGTATTCATGCTAAAGCACATAATCAATTGGCAAAGTCTTACTCTTAGCAAAGTGAAGAGGTGTGGGAATTTTGCATGGAGATAAGGATCATGCTAGATACTAGTCCAAAATAATACCCTTGCCACCCCCAAACTACATATATTGATTGACATATAGATTTTGGCGATTGACTTATAGATGCCAACCAAGCTCATTTTTTGCCATCCAGATCCTTATCCATTGTTATAGTAAGTGCTCCATATTGAATTGACCTTTGGAATATCATGCCTATTAAATACTTTGTGCAGGTTCCTCAACAGAAGTGCTTTTGTTTTGATTCTTGGTGTTCATAGCACCAAGCCATACCAGGTTCTTTGGCCTACAAATTTTGGACCAAGCACCAAGAGCAGGCCCTGATTCTGCAAGTTAGAGCATCTTTGCGAACAATGCCTATGGTATTTGATTACTCAATGCTTGATAGTCTGAGGTAAATCCATACAACACATAGAGAAAATAGGCAAGGAGGAGAGAACATCCTTAACCAACAAAGCTTTCCTCCACGGGTGAGGTAGGAAGCAATACCAACCAATCTCCTTTCATAGAAACCATTGAAGTTGTTCAAGAATTTGGCTTTGCGCTGTAAATACGTTGCAAAATTCATTTGTATATATCCGCAACGCTGATGAGGAATGAATTTGAACTAAAGTCACGACATTGTTTTTGGATCAGAGGGAGTATATCCTTTTGGACTAACAACGTAATTATTATCATTTTATCCCAAATGAACCTAAGGGTTTAAACCAACGACCTGCACCTTTTACACATTACGATTAACCATTATGTCCAATGACATTTGGTGCTCTACACGAATGAATATTTTCTATATCAGTTTGGCTTAATAGCATAAACTAAAACTCTAAACTCGAATGAAAAAGGACCAGCAGTGAGTTTCAAACCAGTGATCTCCTGCAGGTATCCCGAGAATGCAAACCAACAGACCCGACGAATATTTTTTTTTTACATACGCTAATGATTTTTTTATATTGAGGCCAAATTTATACTTTAGAAAATATAGTATTTTACTTATAGATGTTGCACATGATTTTCCATGAAGCATAAATATTTTGTTTCCTAAAAGTACCATAAAATTTTCAAAAACCTTGGAACTTTCATATACTTCATGAATATTTTACTAAAACATGAATATTTTAAATTATACAAACATTTATGTAAATAAGTTAAATATATATAATTAAATGTTCATATAATTTTATAAAATGTTAATGTAGTTTCAAAATTTTAAAACATTTATTGAAAACTTAAAATTATGTGAACATTTATTTGAATATATTTAACATTTTTTAAAAAATACTTTAATATTTTAAAAATTATATGAACATTTATTTACATATATATTTTACCTTGGTTAAATATATGTAAGTAAATGTTCATATAATTTTAAATATTCATGTTTCAATAAAATATTCATGCAGTATATAAAGTTTTCATGTTTTAAAAAATGTTTATGTACTTTTAGGAAACAAAATACTTATTATTTACGAAATTCACGTGAAACATTTATAAGTAATAAAATTATATTGTCTAAAGAATATATACAAAAGTGGTTTCAATTTAAAAAGTCATTAGCCTATTCAATAACAAATTTCCCCGGCCCTGGTGTCTAATCATGTATGCATGGAACCTTAAGATCGCTTGTTCTAGCCCCTTGGGCAGTGCCGAAGCTTCATGGGGGCCAACCTGGGCGGTGCCCCCCTCCCCCCAATAAAAAGAAAAAATTGTGTATATATCTTTGTATTAGACTAAATTTAAATTTTCCACTAAAAATCAGCATATAATGATTTTGTTTTGCCCCTCTAGCCAATGATGGGCCCATGATTTTAGCCCAAGCTCCGCCACTGCTGCCTTGGGCTGCACCCTTTTCATTTGAAGTTACAATTTTCAATTTACGTTGTCCGTGCAAAAGATATAGCACTTACTTATCCAAATTCTACATAAAACGTCATGAGTGTTTTGGTTAGGCGCTCATGTCGGTTACCAACGGTTCGTGGTTTGAAACCCCGTGATTTTTCTTCTCAATGGAATTTGTGTTGTTCCTGACGGGTGGGCCTCTTAGTGTTTTTTTGTTCCGAAAAATAAAACCAAAGGGTCTTTTTGCAAAAGGAGCGCGCAACACGCTAGTCTCCGTCGTCCAGTCACTGAAAACGGGGCTCATGCAACGTTGTCATGCCTTGTCAGCGTCGCGGGCGTATACAAATGAGTTTTGCACGGTATTTGCACCGCAAAGCCAAGTTCTTACACCATTTCAATGTACACCACAAGTTGTAGCATTAAGGTGACAATTCATGCCAAGTTCGAGCATCAGTGGGTAATTGACTCTATCAATTATTAGCAACTTGTTTGGATTCTTCATGGGTTTTTTTGAGAGTCAATTACACCACTCATGCTGAAACTTTGCAAAAATGGTCGTATTAGTGTTAAAACTTGTGGTGTACGTAGAAGTGAAGAAACAAGTTGGCTCAGCCATGCAAATATGGCGCAAATCTCTATTGCATACGCCCGATCTGCTGATTTGGCGCGCCGGTGTGGCATGGGGCCCACTGTCCGCGATCAGAAAGTGGAGACGAGGTGTGTGGCCTGTTTTTTTAACCCCCCTTGATATATTTTTCTCACAAAAAACCCCTATAGTTTTAGCACTAAAGTAACCATCTTTCTTGAAATATTTTAATTGGATTTTTTTGGATCATGCCGTTGGCGGCCATGCTTCTCTCTGCAAAGGGTCTCTCCACATCAACGCAGGACAATTCACTATTTTGATCGTAGTTTTGCATGGCAATCAACGCGGGACGATTCGATGATGAGCTGAAGCATGACCGCACTGCATGAGCCTACCCAGATGGGGTTGGAGGACGATTTATCTGATCGGCAGGAGGACGACGACACAAATTGCGTCGGCAATGCCGGCAAGGGCAGCGCCGGGAGCAAGAAAGGGGTGTGACGCCCCCGATTTGACCGTACACTAATCATACACACAAATGTGTACGATCAAGATCAAGGACTCATGGGAAGATATCACAACACAACTCTAGACACAAATTAAAATAATACAAGCTTTATATTACAAGCCAGGGGCCTCGAGGGCTCGAATACATAAGCTCGAAAAACACAAGAGTCAGCGGAAGCAACAATATCTGAGTACAGACATGAGTTAGACAAGTTTTCCTTAAGAAGGCTAGCACAAAAGCAACAACTATCGAAAAGGCAAGGCCTCCTGCCTGGGAGCCTCCTAACTACTCCTAGTCGTCTGCGGTCTTCACGTAGTAGTAGGCATCCTCCGGGTAGTAGTAGTCATCGGTGGTGTCGTCTGGCTCCTGTGATTCGTCATCTGATCGCAACAATCGGGTATGGGAAAAAAGAAGTATCAAAGCAACCGTGAGTACTCATCCAAAGTACTCGCAAGACTTACATCAGATCTAAACTAAGTATGCATCTGTATCAAAGGAAAGGGTTATATCTGCGGACTAAACTGCAGAATGCCAGAAGGAAAGGGGAAAGCCTAGCCTATCGAAGACTAGCATATTCTGGAAACCGCCATCTTGCAGCAACAGGAGGGAGTAGAGTAACATAAAGTAAAGTAGAAGTAATGTTATCAACCTCGGCCAGAGATCCTTTCTCGACTCCCTGCAAGAAAGCAATCCCAGAGCCATACTATCCAGTTATCATCTCATATCCAAGTCTCATCTCCATGTCTCATCTCAAGTATCCAGTTCTAGTTGTATCGATCGGGATACAACTCCAAGTGTCCGTTACCGTAGGACAGGCTATCGATAGATGTTTTCTTCCCTGCAGGGGTGCACCAACTTACCCACCACGCTCGATTAACTCTGGCCGGACACACTTTCCTGGGTCATGCCCGACCACGACCAAACAATACACCGCAACCTGACCTAGGCTTAATAGAGAGGCCAGCACGCCGGACTAAACCTATGCCCCAGGGGTCATGGGCCATCTCCCCGGCAACTCCTGCACATTGCGAACACGGCCGGTGAGCAGACCTAGCTACCTCCTTCAACAAGGTAGGTGCTTTCCAGTCCAACCCGGCGCGCGCCGCTCAGTCGCTGACGTCTATTAAGCTTCAGCTGATGTATACGACGCAGAACGCCCATACTATGCCCACGTGATGGTTAGTGCTATCAGGCCAGAGGCCCCTCGGATCAAATATCCAAATCGTAGTGGATTAGGAACGCACGGTAGCGAGCAGAGACTCACAATCGATGTGACCCCGTCGCCCCGTCTTGAGTACTTGCAGCAAGGGCTAAGAATGCCCGGCCATGCCTTGTAAGTATCTCGCGGGCACATTCCAGGTCAACCCGACTCCACATCACTCGTTATTAAGCTCGCGCGGGTACCCCTTAGGGTCGACCCGTCTTTAGTAACATGTCTCAGTGTAAAGTCATAGTAACCATAGTAACTGTGTGTCTAACACCAAGGGGAAAACCCGAGGAATCACCCCTGGTGAATCTCACTCGATGTTATCATCAAGGTGAACGTAAGAGGATCCACCCTCGAGGTTCACACTTGAGGGGTTGCACGATAGAGCCGTATCGGAAGTGGCTAAGGAGGAAATCACCCTCGATGACCACGACCGAATAGCTACTCTACAGAGGTCTCATTAGGAGTGATGTAAGAGGTTCCACCCTCGGCACTCGATGGTTACTCTACAGGGTCGTACAACTAAGGGGGCTGATGTGCGGTGTCGGGGCCTGGACGTCGATCACGTTGATCGAGTCATCGAACATAAAGCGGGGCAACTAGGACAAGGTGGGGGTCACTGATGGATCACTAACCAACCTATACTAAGTAGTTTAGGATAAGCAGGTAAGGTATGAAAGCAGGTAGCAACAACAGGCTATGCATCAGAGTAAGATCATACAGAAAGCAGTAGCAGTTCTAATGCAAGCATGAGAGGGAAGAAATGGGCGATATC
>NC_041384.1:81641892-81643143 GCF_002162155.2 Triticum dicoccoides
GGGGGGGGGGTTGCTTGCCTGGTTGCTCTGGCAAGGAGGGGGGTCGTCATCGACGTAGTCGATCACAAGGGCAGCATCGGTCTCGGGGTCTACCGGAGAGAAGAGGGGGAAGAAACTGTAAATATAAAGCAAACATAGCACCACAAAGCATAACATGGCAATAAGATGTGTCAGGTGTGACCTAACGCGGTAGGAGGTGATACCGATGAAGGGGGAAACATCCGGGAAAGTATTCCTAGTGTTTCGCGTTTTCGCACAGTTGAACCGAAGGAGGAAAGTTGCGTGCTTGCTATGCTAGGGATGCGTGGCGGACGAATGGGCTCCGTATCCGGGTTCGTCTCGTCGTTCTAAGCAACTTTCATGTACAAAGTTTTTCCATCCGAGCTACGGTTTATTTTATATTAAAATTAAAAGATTTAAAACATTTTTAGAATTTATTTAATTTATTTAATTCAACATTATCCAGAATAGTGTTTGCTGACGTTAGCATGACATCATCAGTCAACAGAGGTTGACTGGTCAACCTGACGTGTGGGTCCCACCTGTCAAAGACAATTTTTAATTATCCAGTTTTAGTTAATCTAAACAGGGTTAATTAGGGGTGGGCCCCACTGTCATTGACTGATTAATTAGTTAATTAACTAACCGTTTAATTAGTTTAATTAGTAGACTAGTCAGGTTAATTAAATAATTAGTTAATCTAAGCATAATTAATTAAGTTAATTTATTCTTTAATTAATTAATTGGTTAACTAATTATTTTAATTAATTAATTAATTAGTTTTAAAAAACGTTCTGGGCTGGGGCCAACTTGTCATTGGCCCCAGGGGGCCTGGTGGATTGGGCATGCGGGCAAATCGGGCGGGCGGAACCGCCCGAATGAGGGGGGCGCTCCAAAGCGCCGGCGCGGCACCGGCGCCGGACGTCGAAGGTGTTTGCGGGGACGGGAGCCGTCGTAGGCGGCAGCGGCGCAGGCGGGCGGCGTCGCTAGGCGCGGGAGCGAGGAGAAGGGTCGCGGGCGCGCGGTTAGGTGAGTGAGGGAGATGGGCGAGGCCAAGGCGCGAGCAGGGCGCGGCGAGCGCGAGCGAGCAGTGGCTCGCGGCGAGTGCGGGCGTGCGTGCATGCCAGACATGGCCGGGGCGCGGGGCAGCAATAGACGGGGAGGGGGAACGGCGGACGCGGCGAAAGCCGAGCACACGTGCGCGCGGGCGGAACGCGGCGGGCAGAGGCGGGCGCGTGCGGGGGGAGGCGG
>NC_041384.1:81644046-81650973 GCF_002162155.2 Triticum dicoccoides
GTCTTGTGTTCTTTTAAAAAAAAGCTTTTCTATTTTCCTCTTTTTTTACAGAAGAATTTTGTAGATAAAGGAGCTGCCAAATGTATTTTGTAAAAAGTGAAACTTGATTACACAGATATAATGCCTTATCAAGCACTGCCACAAAAAGTTTGGGGCCATCAGGAGTTGTCCAAGAATTTTTAGAAAATGAAAGGACATCTTAAATAATGATGGACCGGATAACAAATTCCCAAAGGCAATTTAGGACTTTCCAAAAATGTTGGTTTCAACATGACAAATATCTAGGGATTATTTGCCACAGGATGAACTATTTTATTTGCATGACAGAAGAAGCAAATATTTGACATGCAATTTAATTTTGGGAATTTGAAGCAGATTTTGGACAAGTGGCATTTTGGCATGATGATCATGATGACATGACCTTCATTAGGGGGAGATTACTGTGGTGCGATGCTGGGGATGTTACAAATCTCCTCCACTACAAGAAATCTCGTCCCGAGATTTAAGTGGGGAAGTAAAGAGTAACTTCGGGAGAACTGACCCTTATAGGGTTTATTAACTGGTGAGCAATTCAAGGAATGAGGCAGAAGTATCTCTCGAGTTGAAACTTAATAAACACCGAGAGCAAAGTATGAAGATACAATAGGAAGTTTCAAGCGAATGGACAAACTATTGATACCTGAACAGAGTGTGAGAAAGGGGTTTGGAGCATCGGGAATAGATCATCTCTCGGAAGGTGGCTCGTGACATGATCCGAAGCCAAACGCAAGAATATTTCAGGATCAAAGATATACAGGAGAGTCAGGTTTCGATCATGTGGAACTGTGGGTTATGGGCCCACCATGTGGGTTAAAAGTAGAAAGAGCAGTGACATGTTACATGGTTATGATAGTAAGGCATGTCAGAGTGTAACCCGTCAGTTATGTCGGCAACAACGTCGGTACCAAGGGCGAGGGACGAAGAGAACCATTTTCCTGCTCGTTGAACGAGGCGGGCCATTAGGCAAAGTTCTCGTCCATCGGTGGCTACCGGAATGGCATCAACCATAGTAACAGGGTCTTTACTGACAGAGTTCTACATTGAGGTGCTTACGTAAGCAGGAAATTATCTCTACTGAGATAAGTTAGTTTACCGGAAAGGCTAATCAAAAGAATGGAAAGGAAAATATGATTAGTATCTAATCAGAACAATGGAAAGGAAAATGTGTTTAAACACATTTATCAGGAGTATACCCTTCCCAAGGACAAGCAGAGGATGATATCCATGACAGGATAGTAAGTAGATAACCAATTAGGTAAAGGGAGAGAAATTTCATGACATTACCCCTACAACGGTGTTTGGATAATTGATAAAGGAAAATTTAGTAGCGCGCTTCAAATGTTCTTATTGGAGATCGGATTACCACAGACATGCTTTGAGATAGCGTTGACAAGGTTTCAAGCAAAGGTCAGACTTTGGATACACCAAGGATCCATCGGAAACAACTTAGAAAATAAGTCATACAATTTTAGCAGGGAAAAGATGAGGGTGTGGCCGACGGGCTCAGTAGCAATCCATCGACATGTCAAAAAGGATGTATTCCCAAAATTAATATGATCAAGTTTGTGTTGGAGGGAAGACAAGAATGTTGTTGATGCTGACACAAATCATCGAGAGGCAAGGATGGTATTTCTAGCCATGAATTCAATTGACATCTTTGAAGAAGCCAAAGTGTGACGGTCATCAAGACAAAGTTTGCCGAGAGACTCTATGAAGATGCCCTCGAGCAGAAAAGGGAGGATGAAGTGAAAGGCTATGAGAACCACGGATTCAACACAAGCTCAAAGTCAAGCTTGTTGTTCGAGGTGCAATGATAAGATGAGGAAGATCGACATAAGCTTAGGTCATCGTCGGAAGTTGCTCCGGGCATAAGGACCAGGTAGCATAGTTAAAAAGTTGTCATGATAAAATATAGCCATTCAGGCTAGGAATGATGTGATGGGTTATAAAGCTTCCCAGTATCAAGTACTAGGTGTAATGCCCGAAGGTAAATCGGAGTAGAGGTTGGACGGGGGAATGATTTGCAGAGGATAAGTAATTGTAACTTACCGAGTAAATGGGATCAAGGAGGAAATATGGTCGGGACCATAACTACAAGGGATCCAATTCACGACACTGGAAGAATTATTTAAATGATTAAATATCCTTGCAAGAAGCTTTCATGATAAGTCCCACACCGTGTCCGTGGGCATGAACACAAGGTTTAGGGTCGACTCCCACTTCTACAATGCATAACCTTTCATTTTACTTTTCGCTATTGGTGAAGCTGTAGTATTGAAATTTTATCTGACGAAAGCCAGTAGAGTATAATCCGCATCACTTTCGAGTTCACACGGATTAGGGAAGGCATAGGTTCAACCCATCAGGGCATCTTAGGAACATATATCATAAATTTCAAGAATAATAACACAAGCTCGGTAGTAGAGCATGCTTGTGAAAGCGGAGGATACAATTTACCAAAAGCATTACGTATCCGAGGGAAGGCTCACAAGCTTATTGAATATGAAGGACGTTGTCGGATAAAATCCAAAAAAAGGGGGGTCTGGTGGTCCACAAGGGATTTGATGTGAGCATCAGTATTCAACCAGAGGAAGAGAGAATGCAAGGAGATCGGATTATAGAAACAACTGACTAACTCAAGGCTCAATTGCAAAGGAATTATGAATTCCAAGACAAGGGATCAGAAGCAATGCTCTGATTAGGGATGGATAGGTAGAATAGCCATAGGAGTACAATGATGGCGATTTGATTGGTCGAGATCCAGCACATGTTAAAATGACGCCAGAGCCGGAAGGATGAATTCTAGGATCTGATTGAGGATTGCGAGCATTCGCAACATATTGTATCAACGGACTCAAAATGATAATGACAAAGGATGACAATAAGATTACTAGACTTATGGTATTAACCATAATGCAAGCAAGCAAGAAATTCAAGAACAATAGGCTGTTGAGGATTTTCACAAGAACGAATAGGATTTTGAAGATTTTTGTGAAACACTCAAACAACTAGGGATGAAGAATCTTCGGTAATAGAGAGGAATTATTCGTAGGGGTATTCAGATGACAAGGAACTGCAAGGCAGTAAGCTCAAAGGATTCTCGGAACAAAGGAGAGCAGTTCAGGGCATCTGGTAATAACAAGATCAGTGGGATAGAATGTAAGATTGGCAAGTGTGTGTAGTTATCCATAAGGATATTTCGGTGGTAGGGAATTGCAAGGCAACAGGCACAAAGTCTCGACAGGAAATCGTAGAGTAACTTCAGAATCTTCTGATGCAGCAATCGATCATCTGAAATAAGGGGCTCTCCGGGCTGATGTGATCACGAGATCCTAATATTCGAGTTAGTAAAACCATTTAACCCGAATAGAAGAGAGATCAGAGTCCCAGAGTATAGACGAGGAATAAAAGATCCTTATACCACCCAAATGGCGACATGGGCCCATAAGACACACACCCATGTTAGTAAAAGTTTTTGTAGTGACTATTCTCAACTTCGGCCAAGGAGTTGGAAAGGGGGCTACCTACAGGCAGTCGGCTCTGATACCAACTCGTGACACCCCTGATTTGACTGTACACTAATCATACACGCAAATGTGTACGATCAAGATTAAGGACTTACGAGAAGATATCACAACACAACTCTAGACACAAATTAAAATAATACAAGCTTTATATTACAAGCCAGGGGCCTCGAGGGCTCGAATACATAAGCTCGAAAAACACAAGAGTCAGCAGAAGCAACAATATTTGAGTACAGACATGAGTTAGACAAGTTTGCCTTAAGAAGGCTAGCACAAAAGCAACAACGATCGAAAAGGCAAGCCCTCCTGCCTGGGAGCCTCCTAACTACTCCTAGTCTTCTGCGGTCTTCACGTAGTAGTAGGCATCCTCCGGGTAGTAGTAGTCATCGGTGGTGTCGTCTGGCTCCTGTGATCCGTCATTTGGTCGCAACAATCGGGTATGGGGAAAAAGAAGTAGCAAAGCAACCGCGAGTACTCATCCAAAGTACTCGCAAGACTTACATCAGATCTAAACTAAGTATGCATCTGTATCAAAGGAAAGGGTTATATCTGTGGACTAAACTACAGAATGCCAGAAGGGAAGGGGAAAGCCTAGCCTATCGAAGACTAGCATCTTCTGGAAACCGCCATCTTGCAGCAACAGGAGGGAGTAGAGTAACATAAAGTAAAGTAGAAGTAATGTTATCAACCTCGGCCAGAGATCCTTTCTCGACTCCCTGCGAGAAAGCAATCCCAGAGCCATACTATCCAGTTATCATCTCATATCCAAGTCTCATCTCCATGTCTCATCTCAAGTATCCAGTTCTAGTTGTATCGATCGGGATACAACTCCAAGTGTCCGTTACCGTAGGACAGGCTATCATAGATGTTTTCTTCCCTGCAGGGTGCACCAACTTACCCACCACGCTCGATTAACTCCGGCCGGACACACTTTCCTGGGTCATGCCCGACCACGGCCAAACAATACACCGCAACCCGACCTAGGCTTAATAGAGAGGCCAGCACGCCGGACTAAACCTATGCCCCAGGGGTCATGGGCCATCTCCCCGGGAACTCCTGCATGTTGCGAACGTGGCCGGTGAGCAGACCTAGCTACCTCCTTCAACAAGGTAGGTGCTCTCCAGTCCAACCCGGCGCGTGCTGCTCAGTCACTGACGTCTATTAAGCTTCGGCTGATGTATACGACGCAGAACGCCCATACTATGCCCACGTGATGGTTAGTGCTATCAGGCCAGAGGCCCCTCGGATCAAATATCCAAATCGTAGTGGATTAGGAACGCGCGGTAACGAGCAGAGACTCACGATCGATGTGACCCCATCGCCCCATCTCGAGTACTTGCAGCAAGGGCTATGAATGCCCGCCACGCCTCGTAAGTATCTCGCGGGCACATTCCAGGTCAACCCGACTCCACATCACTCGCTATTAAGCTCGCGCGGGTACCCCTCAGGGTCGACCCGTCTTTAGTAACATGGCTCAGTGTAAAGTCATAGTAACCATAGTAACTGTGTGTCTAACACCAAGGGGAAAACCCGAGGAATCACCCCCGATGAATCCCACTTGATGTTATCATCAAGGTGAACGTAAGAGGATCCACCCTCGAGGTTCACACTTGAGGGGTTGCACGACAGAGCCGTATCGGAAGTGGCTAAGGAGGAAATCACAATCGATGACCACGACCGAATAGCTACTCTACAAAGGTCTCATCAGGAGTGATGTAAGAGGTTCCACCCTCGGCACTCGATGGTTACTCTATAGAGTCGTACAACTAAGGGGGGTGATGTGCGGTGTCGGGGCCTGGACGTCGATCACGTTGATCGAGTCATCAAACATAAAGCGGGGCAACTAGGACAAGGTGGGGGTCACTGATGGATCACTAACCAACCTATACTAAGCAATTTAGGATAAGCAGGTAAGGTATGAAAGCAGGTAACAACAACAGGCTATGCATCAGAGTAAGATCATACAGAAAGCAATAGCAGTTCTAATGCAAACATGAGAGGGAAGAAATGGGCGATATCGGAATTCTCAAGGGGGGGGGGGTTTGCTTGCCTGGTTGCTCTGGCAAGGAGGGGGTCATCGTCGACGTAGTCGATCACAAGGGCAACATCGGTCTCGGGGTCTACCGGAGAGAAGAGGGGGAAGAAACTGTAAATATAAAGCAAACATAGCACCACAAAGCATAACATGGCAATAAGATGTGCCGGGTGTGACCTAACGCGGTAGGAGGTGATACCGGCGAAGGGGGGAAACATCCGGGAAAGTATCCCTAGTGTTTCGCGTTTTCGGACAGTTGAACCGAAGGGGGAAAGTTGCATGTTCGCTATGCTAGGGATGCATGGCGGACGAACGGGCTTCGTATCCGGGTTCGTCTCATCGTGAGCAACTTTCATGTACAAAGTTTTTCCATCCGAGCTACGGTTTATTTTATATTAAAATTAAAAGATTTAAAACATTTTTAAAATTTATTTAATTTATTTAATTCAACATTATCCAGAATAGTGTTTGCTGACATCAGCATGACATCATCAGTCAACAGAGGTTGACTGGTCAACCTGACGTGTGGGTCCCACCTGTTAAAGACAAATTTTAATTATCCAGTTTTAGTTAATCTAAACAGGGTTAATTAGGGGTGGGCCCCACTGTCATTGACTGATTAATTAGTTAATTAACTAACAGTTTAATTAGTTTAATTAGTAGACTAGTCAGGTTAATTAAATAATTAGTTAATCTAAGCATAATTAATTAAGTTAATTTATTCTTTAATTAATTAATTAACTAATTAATTAATTAATTAATTAGTTTTTTGTAAAAAAACAAATGTTCTGGGCTGGGGCCCACTTGTCATTGGCCCCAGGGGGCCTGGCGGATCGGGCGAGCGGGCGAATCAGGCGGGCGAAACCGCCCGAACAAGGGGGACGCTTCAAAGCGCCGGCGCGGCACCGGCGCCGGACGTCGGAGGTGGTTGCGGGGACGGGCGCCGCTGTAGGCGGTAGCGGCGCAGGCGGGCGGCGTCGCTAGGCGCGGGAGCGAGGAGAAGGGTCGCGGGCGCGCAGTTAGGTGAGTGAGGGAGATGGGCGAGGCCAAGGCGCGAGCAGGGCACGGCGAGCGCGAGCGAGCAGTGGCTCGCGGCGAGTGCGGGCGTGCGTGCACGCCGGACATGGCCGGGGCGCGGGGCAGCAACAGACGTGGAGGGGGAACGGCGGACGCGGCGAAAGCCGAGTGCGCGTGCACGCGGGCGGAACGTGGCGGGTGGAGGCGGGGCGCGTGCGGGGTGAGGCGGGAGCGAGCGCAGGGGCGCTGGCGAGCGCGCATGCGTGTGCACGAGGGAGAGGAGAGGAAGGGGGCTCACGAGGGGGAGTAGGG
>NC_041384.1:81651652-81679619 GCF_002162155.2 Triticum dicoccoides
GGGCTTGTGTTCTTTTTTCAAAAAAAAGCTTTTCTATTTTTCTCTTTTTTTACAGAAGAATTTTGTAGATAAAGGAGCTGCCAAATTTTGTAAAAAGTGAAACTTGATTACACAGATATAATGCCTTATCAAGCACTGCCACAAAAAGTTTGGGGCCATCAGGAATTGTCCAAGAATTTTTAGAAAATGAAAGGGCATCTTAAATAATGATGGACCAGATAACAAATTCCCAAAGGGCAATTTAGGACTTTCCAAAAATGTTGGTTTCAACATGACAAATATCTAGGTATTATTTGTCATAGAATGAACTATTTTATTTGCATGACAGAAGAAGCAAATATTTAACATGCAATTTAATTTTGGAAATTTAAAGCAGATTTTGAACAAGTGGCATTTTGGCATGATGATTATAATGACATGACCTTCATTAGGAAGAGATTACTGTGATGCAATACTGGGGATGTTACAAGGGGACACGATCGATGCTGCTCCTGATTTACTAGAAAATATGGCGACACAGGAACGAATGCACGTTCAAAGGCAAGGGCCCAAATTCAAACGAGGTGATTAACGACATCAGAAGTGACATGGAGAAATGGCGACTAGCCGGAGCAACATGCCGATCTCCCCAAATGAGATCAGACGTGAGAGATTGTCATGCCGATCAACATGGGGGAGGGAGGGGAGTTAGCCTTCCATCTCCCCAAATCTCTGTAACTTTCCGGCCACTTGGTCTGATAGTTTTTCTGTAATTCTTGTTGAGTAACGTGATTAGGAAATATATATTAGACTAGAAAATATTTTGACTTGCCTTATACTTTAAATAGATCATGTACTCCTATATTATGCACACGATGCTCAAGCAATACAACAAACTATTTCATCAAATCCTCTCTTTCTCTTCTAACATGGTATTTATCGCAAGTCGATCTTAAACCCTAGCCGTCGCCGCTTCCGCACCCGCGCGCCGTCCCGGGGCGGTCGGCCTCCATGACCGCCGCCGGGGGCCGCGTCGCCCGTACCTAGGGTTCGTCCGCCGGTCATGTTGACAGGCTGCCTTAGAGAGTCTTTTCTCCGAGCCTTGCTCCGGAGTTTTCTCTCTCTTCCACCGGTCATCTTGATCGCGAGGTTTCTTTTTGGTTTTCGGATCTATTTTTCATCGGTTTGCGTTGCCTACCGCCGCCGTCGACCCCGAGCGCCTCTACTCCAACCCCAGCGCGACCAGCCGGCTTCTCCTCCGACCCGGCGGTCACGCGCGTCGAGGCGGCCCGTCAGGCCCGCCGTCGTTCGCGTGTCAGTCCGCCCATCGCCCTACGTCAACCGTCACCGCCCTGCTCCGACCGGGACACCTGCATCGCCCCGACCCGGCGGCCTCGCGCCATGCGACGACCAATCATAGCCGTCGCTCGCGCGCCTGCCCGCCCATCGATCCACATCACCCACCTCCGCCGCGTCTGCTCGGCGGCCCGGCGGTCTACCTCGCTGGCATCGTCCTCAGCTGCGTCGGGACGGCTGCGTCGGCTGCCTCAACTCGGGCGCCGCTGCTCCGTTGGTCACTCGGGCCTCGCTGCCCGGGTGCCGGCGTTACTTTGACAACCCGGGTGCTGGAGCTAACAAGCTCGTCCGCACGACGTCCCACGCTGTTCGTCGTCGTCGGCTTCATCTCAGACTTCGCCGTCACCATGCCTCCATCGAGCGGCGTCCCCGACCATGCACACGATCGGCTTGATCACCTTCTCGCCGCCGCGATCCGCCTCATCTACGCCGCGCGACCGACCTGGCCCGTCGGTTACGCGCGCCTCCGCAGGTCCCGTGAAGATCGTCCACGAGTTCAGCGCGCCTCTCCACCGATTGAGCACCGGGCTGCCGCTGCGTTGCCCTGTCGGGCCGCCGCCGCCCCATGGTTCTCCTCGCGGCTACATCGACTCGTGTGTCGCTGCTGTGTCGCCCCTTCAGGCCGTAGTGTTGCGATACATGGTCCCCGCCGCCGCCCCGAGGCCGTCCCCGCGGTTGCATCGACTCGCGAACTGCCGTTGTGTCACCCCTTCGGGCCGCAGCGTCGTGGCCCGCGGTCCCCGCCGCCGCCCAGAGGTCTTCCTGCCGCCGCCCAGAGGTCTTCCCGCCGTCGTCCTGACCCGCCTGCCTTCGATGCGTCGCCCCTTCGGGCCGTAGCGCCGCGGCCCACGGTCCGCTCCGCCGTCACCACGCGTCGACCTCCCATGGTATGCGCCACGCTGTCTTCCTTGGCGCGGGAATGCCACCGTCCGCGCCAGTCTTCGTCACGCTATTAGGGTTCTTCGCCTACTTCGAGCATCGCCGCCGCGTTCTAACCTAGCCGCCGCCGTCAGGCCGCCGCTGCCGCTCTTCTTCGGCCACCGTCGCCGCTACCCCCGTAGCCGCCGCAGCCGCCCGTCCACCCCCTTCGTCTTCGTTCAGCACCAGCCCGTCGCTAGCGTCGCCGTCATCTACCCTGACCACTTCGTCTACTCCGACCACCGTTGGTGACATCAGCTCCGCGCCGATGGACGCCGCAATTGTCGTCGAGTTCTTCTCTGCTGGCCCCTCCGACTTCTCCGACATGACGTACAGCTCGTGCAGGTCCCTCATCTACGCATGCCCGGTGCTAGCAACACCGATGCGTGCCTTCATCCACGACGTGTCCCCGGGCCTGGCAAGCCTGGTCGGCGCTTCGTCAACTTCGTCTTCGTCCGTCTACGCATGGCCGGTGCTGGCAACACCGGTGCATGCCTTCGTCCACGATGTGTCCCCAGGCTTGGCAAACCCTCCGCAACGCGTCTTCAACAACATTTTCTTCCCGGCGCACCCCTACTTCGACACCACTGCGTCCATGCTAACTCGGCGCCCCCTTGCGCCCGCGGCTCCACGGCGACTTCCTCGACACCGACCACCCCGACTCGACATCGACCACGGCATTTTTCGCACGGCTACCTCGACCACGGCTCCACCACCCACGCTCTCGGCTACCTCGACAACGGCACAAAGGGCTACCGCCTTGCTTGAGCAACCTCGTCGGTTGCCACTCCAGCGACAACTCCGTGATGCGTCGACCGTTACGACTGTGGGGGGGTGTCCGTCGGCTTGCCTTCGGATTCTTCTCCAGTCTCACCATCTGCATCGCTACCGTTGTGACTGCGGGGGGATGTTGAGTAACGTGATTAGGAAACATAGGTTAGACTAGGAAAATATTATGGCTTGTCTTGTACTCCAAATAGACCATCTACTTCTATATATATGCCCACGAGGCTCAAGCAATACAACAAACTATTTGATCAAATCCTCTCTTTCCCTTCTAACAATCCTCTTCTGCTAAATCAATTGAACGCCAGTAACGCTGGATCTTTCAAAAAAAAAAGATGGGGCCGGAGAGGACCCTGTCAGGAGAGGAAACCGACTCAGCGGACAGGCCGGCCGGGAAGAGAAATGAAAAGAAAAAGATTCCAGCAGGCCGCCTGCCTGATTGAGGGGAGCCATGCCGGGCAGCCCTGCCCAGGCATCGCCATCACATCCGAGAGCACGTACCACGCGGGCCGGTGTCATGATACCGAGCTCCACTATTCTGACCAGGTCCATGCCCGCCGTGCACCGGCGGCAGGTCTATCTGATCGACCTGAAGCTTGCAGGCCCGTTCCGTCCTGCTCGCTCTGATCTCCGGTAAGATGATCCTTGGGCAAGTATATTTTTAAAACTAATTAACTGACAAGCTGACGGGACAGTACATTAGAGAGAAAAATGCATGGCCAGCTATGATGGGCGGAGGTCGATCGCTACGTGCATGGCTGATGGCTGGCATGATTCACCAGATCCGTTCCGGGGCGAGAGCATATCATCAGCTCACGTGCCACACGCCTAACTGTAATCAAGCTCCTAAATAGTAGATCCGTCCATAGTTGCAGATGCAGCCATCAAGTGCAGCATCATGCATGCATGCATGCAGCTCATCGCTGCGTGATACTCATCTATCAGGACATTATCCTGGTTAAGCATTCGTGGGTCAGACGTTTTTCACCGATCATTTTTACAAAAAGGATCTAGTCTATTATCAAAGTTCACCGAAAGTACAAAACACCTCAAACATAATAAAAATTATATCAAGATTCTAAGACCACCAAAAGTCCAGAATGAGTTGCCGGCGCGCCGTTGTCGCTGCTCCTTTATCAGAGCCAGCTTGATTTTGTCAATTACAGTCGAGAAGTCTTTGTAGTGCACGTCATTTGTATTAAAAGAAAAAACACTAAGGCTATCGCAAAAAGGAAAAAAAA
The DNA here is from genome assembly GCF_002162155.2 of Triticum dicoccoides. Taxonomy (NCBI): domain Eukaryota; kingdom Viridiplantae; phylum Streptophyta; class Magnoliopsida; order Poales; family Poaceae; genus Triticum; species Triticum dicoccoides. The sequence goes on from NC_041384.1 coordinate 81,655,933, forward strand.
ACTAAGACAACAACGGTCTTACTCTTATAGCAAACGAGGGAAAATGCAAAAGAAAACCTAGCAAAGCTACACAGCAAACTGAAAAAGAAAAAGAGCAAACTTACCGAAATGTATACATCACGTGTCCGCTTTTTTCTACTTCGTATCCTACATCATGTATTGCTCAATAGTGCGGAAATGTATGTATGGGCCGCTCATGATGAGCAGCGGAGTGGCAAAGGCAGAGGTGCATATATAGAGCTAGCTAGCCACACCATGATGGCTCCATCGTGCGGGCACTGTGGAAAAGGTGGTCGCTCGTGTGGGATGGGAGATGAGACGATCGAGTGCTCTCTAGCTTGTTCGATCAAAGCATGCATGCGCAGCTAGGGTGCACATGCACATGTCTGCTCGATCGTCTGGCCGGATACCATCCTCTTCCCCTCTTCTTGCACGCTGCGTTTTTCTGCATGCCCTCTCGAATCTTCTCTATGCTCCATTATTGAGTACTCATACGTGGCCTAGCCGTCTAATGATCATACATTAGTTCCAACATCTCGTATAAACCTTCAACGACTTTTCCAAAACAAAACAAAACAAACATAAACCTTCAAGGCATTCGTATTGAGGGCACTAAGCGAAACTAGGACAGCACTAGCTATAGATAATTGCATCTCCTTTGTATTTTCCACGCTACTTGTTGTCCAAACAGGCCCATATAATGTTGTAAAATGTTGTACTCTAGCATAACATCAGATTTATATATGAGATGCACTCTAGTATATTAAAGGGGAGTACTATTGCTACTCGCTCCATTCAAAAATACTTGTCAAAGAAATAGATAAAAGCATATGTACTATTGGATACGCGACCTACCCAGCCGCCGCCTCCCAAAAAGTTAGGGTTCTCTGCCTTCCACCGGCGCCGGCGCCAATCCGTCCTGTCTCCAGTGGCCTTAGGGCCATGGAGACGGAGTGGATCTCGGTCCTTGCCGGTGGGAGGGCTCCGTTTTTAGATATTTTTTTTGAGCTTTGTTAGGGTTTGTGTCCTGTTCAGAAAGGTGAGACGACGACGGCTCCCCGAAGATGGAATAAAGGTCTTCCCGTCTAGCCCCCGTTTCGTTGATGCGCCTAGCATCATGGTGGGCCTGTGAAGGTGTGTCTTCGGCGGATCTGTCTTTGGTGGATTTGCTCAGATCTGTTCATCGTTTATCTTCGTTCGTGTGTCTTCAGGTTGGATCGTTTTGATCTATACTCTTCATCCGCGACAGTTGCTGTTCTGATGCGTTGGTTCTATGGGAGTATGGAGCCTTAACACGACGACTTTCCGACTGTCTACTACAAAAAGGTTTGCCCGACTCCGGCAAGGGAGGGGTGATGACAGCGGCGCGCCTTTGGCTCGCTTCAGTGCATATAGTCGTCGCTACGTGGTCTACGGATCTGGATGTAATTGTTTTATTTCTTATGTTCGTTGTACTGCCATGATTGAAGATAAATAGATTGGAAGTTTTTTCCTAAAAAAAGATACATCCATTTTCCCAAATGTATTTTCGAACAGAGGAAGTATTTTGCAACTCAGGTTTATATATGTATGTACTCTAGTATATACGATGCTGCCGGCCGTGCATTAACCCATGGTACAAAAAGAGGGAATCACGTGTGTCCAAAAGGCCAAGAATAATGTTTGGCTTTATAAAAGGGGTCCGAGCCTTTTACATCAGGTCATCAGAAAACTTTGCCATCGATTGCCAAGCTGAGGGGGCAGGTGAGCTTTTTGGACGCCAAAGGTGGGAAATAGTCTTGTTTGGGATCGCCGGGGAACCACCAGAGCTTTGGGACGTTCAAAGGTTGCAATAGTCGATGATGGCCAGCCCGGGCGATGGAGAAGCAGATTTGACCCGTGGATCTGCTTGGGATTCGGGTGTCCTCGTGTTTTCTTTCTCCTCTTCCTCGAGCTCCCTCTCTGTACCCATGCCACACACACACACAAAAGCTCCGGCTGTGTACACGCAACGAAGTACTGACGTTCGAAATTGTCAAAAAAGAAAATGTAGTCCGTGATCAAACACCGTGCATACTTGCACGCGAGAGCGATGGGACTCCTGTAGGACATGCCGAAGTGGGAAAGGGTTCATTCAGATTAAGATGCGTTTGATTGCTCGCAGTGTTTTTTCTTCCTTTGCATACTTGTTAAAATTCACCGTTTGCACATTGTTTGCTAGTCAGCATACTGCTTCCCTGCATCGTAGCACCAACCCTAGGCACTGTGTTTGGTTGCCTGCATTGGTTGGGATCATATTACTACACGTTGTTTGGTTGCATACAAACACCGAGATTTGCTTATCTTGTACCTTATGCGATGAGCTTATCATCTATATTTTACATACGATCACAATGATCACACCAATAAAATTGCACTACAATAACAGCGAATTGGACGATCGTGATGAAGTTCTTCATCCCACACAACCCAACCTGATGAGCCTTGACTAATTCGACATCGCTTGCATGCTTGTGTACATATTTGGAGTAAGCATCCACCTGCTGCCTAGTCTTAAACCCTCTGTAGGAGTTCTCTAGGTAATGATTGACTTGTGTTTCGCATGCATTCCATAAACTGTAAATCCCTGGAACCCACCCTTTGTACACCGCATACCACTTGTCCTAGCAAGACAGAAGAGCAAAAATTCAAACAGCAAGCAAGTAGCAGCAGTACACATGGAACAAATGATAGCATGCATGATCATAAGGTAGAGCAAGTTCATACTAGCTAGTATGGTGTCATCCTACCACCACATCCAAAATAGGGTGTAATCCTACGTCTGTAAGTTTGTCATCAGCTTGATGGGTTAGTATATACCACCTCACAAAAATATACATGCCAGCATTAGTGTTCAAGCCCTAGCTACCACAAAATCTACATCATCATTATCATCGCCATCACCATCGTCGTCGAGAATCATGCACGCCATCATCACCATCACCAGAAACAACACTAGTAGTAGTGGTTGCCCACCCTGGTCCTGAGCCAGAGCACCTTGTGGGCATCTGCCATGGCAACGAACCCAACACCCTAGGCCTTATTGTCCAGCAGGTGGCTCAGAGCCGCCATCAGAGCCCGTGGGTTGAAGCCACCTTGGTCCATGACAGCGATTTAGAGGTCATGGTGGACGTCGACCGGCTTGCTCTCTCTGATGGCGGTTGCCACCTCCTTGACAACCTGGGTCATGCTGTTGAGACGCTCGGCTCTTCATCCATCAAGCCTTCCCTCTTCCTCTTCCTATGAAGCACAGGAATGTGATCACCATCCTTATCAGGACCATCAAGGACGATGGTCTTTGACTCCTGGTGATGGAGCTAAATTCGGCAGATCTCGGGTAGGGGGTCCTGAGCTGGTGAGCTTGGCTAGGTGGTAACATGACGAAGAAGGGACGCAGTATTTACCCAGGTTCGGGCCCTCTCAAAGAGGTAAAAACCTACGTCCTACTGGCATTGTATTGATTGTGGATGGGATGCAGAGTACATGTTGATCTACCTCGTGATTGTATGTGTGAATGAATCTACCTCATGACTGTATCTGTGAATGAATCTACCTCTACGGCCCAAACCCCTCGGCTTATATAGACACCGGGGGTACCTAGAGTTACCCCTAGGTTGGTTACATCGGGGGTTACACATACCGAGGATTACATCATGCCTTGGAGTATGTGCCAAGTCTATGGAAGATTCCATCTTGAGTGCATCATGCAGACTGACAAACGCGGCCCACTCGGTTGATAGTTTTGGGGTCCTTGGCCCGACCCATGCAATTTGGGGCCAACGTGGTTAGCACGCCCTTAGGACACCATCACCTAGGTTTCTGGATACTCGGGCATAGGCGAATCGAGTGTTTGACCGAAGCCCAGGTCATGCTAGCCGGTTGCCAGGTTGAAGGAGAAGATTTGTTACATCTGGAAGTAGTTCTGGATAGGGGTGTTGAGGAACCCTACATCCTTGGGGGAACCTAAGGAAGAAACACAAAAACATGGTTAGTTAACATCACCGTGATTAGTTGTGATTGGCATGGTACATAGGCTTAAACAAGTGGTTCGTGAGCTAACCGCGGTCTGGCCTTGGTAGTGCTCTGCCTCCAAAAGGATCGAGCATCTCCTGATCCCATGAAGCACCGCTTAGGTCTCTGAGCTTAGACATTTGGATCCATCTCGCTCTTCACTTCTTGAGATGGTTGCAGACATGTGTCGAGGTGACCTCCTGGCCACAAAAATCGAACACCTGCTTTACAACAAAGTACAAGTGGACCTCCTTGAAGCCCTTGTTAGTCCTCACCCCACTAGCGAAGCACGAACGTCAACAGGAATGGCTACCATTTCATGGAGCTCTCCTGCCATCCTTCTTTGCCTTGGCGGGTTCCTTTTGAGCAACAGCATGAGCTACAGCGTTGGGCCGGGCCAGCACATATGTCGTTGGCATAAATGGTGGAACCGTACCAAAAATCTAGAAAACATCTGAATCAAGAGACATCTGCTCCTTGATGGGAGGTTGGCAGTCCTCGACATAGGACACCACGAACTGGCTCTGGGACACGACAAGGGCCGGACTAAACTCTTGCGTGCTCATGTCCTACAAACATAAGCATTGGCAAGAGTGGAGCGCACCACACATCAATAGTAGGAACAAGCACTAAACATGGAAAGTATGAACGAGCACTACACATGGACAGTATGAACAAGCACTACGTGTGAACAATATAAACAAACACTACACATGTACAGACAGACCCAGCTCAAATCATACCAGGAAATTCAACAAACTAGGACACATACTTGCATACTAACATACTACAAATCAAGCATACTACCAATCCATCACCTCTAGCTATCAATCCATGCCGACATTGGAACAACTCCTAGCATGCTACAAATCTATGACCACTAGCTACCACATAATCATAGATCTAACCCCACCACATGCTCACATATCTAGCTAGAACGAGTACAAAGAAGGGGGTGATTGAACTCACTGACGCCAACGACGTAGCTCGGAGGAGGCGCGGAACAGGTCGGAGAAGAGGAGGTCTTGAATCGCCTCCGTCGTCAAACAATGGCCAGAGAAGGAGCGCTGCTTACATGGTCGCATGTCGATCCACACCAGAGGGAAAGATCGAAAGAGGGGAGTGATGGCGGTAGTTTGGGTGGTGAGGTGAGGCTAGCTATATAGGGTGATCGATTCGGCTGGAGGTGACGCCAATTCCTCCCGCCACTTTTTCGGAGACGCGCGCGAGCTTGCGCCATCTCCTTGGACGCAGGAGGTCAGCGTCCCGTTCCCCTCCTATGCATCGCTTGAGCCTGGAAACGACCGATTCAGTCGTTCCTAGCGTGTCTAGTTGAGAAGTGCATTAAGTTACGTGCTATGCGAGAATCTAATGTAGCCCAGCCGAACAAACAAGTCATTTTCTTCCCGCGTGGACCTGATTGGGTTGGATGCGGGCTGCCAAATGCGTCATAATTTTTACAAGGTAGTGCACGCAATTGACGACCTTGCGCCACACATATTGGAGACTGGACTTTTGAGGGACTGAAGATGGACAAAATCACCACCATCTGAAAAAAATCCACTTTCTGAGATATTTAAGAAAGTTAAACTAATTCATGGAATAATTTGTCGACGGCCCCAAGGCATGGGGACTAGGTGCTTCAAGGATTACTTGCATCCAAAGAAAGGCCTTGAACTAGGAGCATGGAAAGGCCAAAAACTCCCTCAACATTTTTATCGCATGATAGGTTTGTTACGAGGGGGGACTCCCGAGTTTTCAATTGTTGGAGAACGCAGTAATTTCAAAAAAAATCATACGCACACGCAAGATCATGGTGATGCATAGCAACGAGAGGGGAGAGTGTCGTCCACGTACCCTCGTAGACCATAAGCGGAAGCATTATGAGAACGCGGTTGATGTGGTCGTACGTCTTCACGATCCGACCGATCCAAGTACCGAACGTACGACACCTCCGAGTTTAGCACACGTTCAGCTCGGTGACGTCCCACGAACTCCGATCTAGCAGAGCTTCGAGGGAGAGTTCCTTCAGCACGACGGCGTGATGACGGTTGCTACCTCTTGAGCACTTGCATTGGTTTTCCCTTGAAGAGGAAAGGGTGGTGCAGCAAAGTAGCGTAAGTATTTCCCTCAGTTTTTGGGAACCAAGGTATCAATCCAGTAGGAGGCTACGCGCGAGTCCCTCGCACCTACACAAAACAAATAAATCCTCGCAACCAACGCGATAAGGGGTTGTCAATCCCTACACAGTCACTTACGAGAGTGAGATCTGATAGATATGATAAGATAATATTTTTGGTATTTTATGATAAAGATGCAAAGTAAAATAAAAGCAATGAAAATAACTAAGTATTGGAAGACTAATATGATGGAAGATAGACCCGGAGCCATAGGTTTCACTAGTGGCTTCTCTCAAGAGCATAAGTATTTTACGGTGGGTGAAAGAATTACTGTTGAGCAATTGACAGAATTGAGCATAGTTATGAGAATATCTAGGTATGATCATGTATATAGGCATCACGTCCAAGACAAGTAGACCGACTCCTGCCTGCATCTACTACTATTACTCCACACATCGACCGCTATCCAGCATGCATCTAGAGTATTAAGTTCATAAGAACAGAGTAACGCCTTAAGCAAGATGACATGATGTAGAGGGATAAATTCATGCAATATGATAAAAGAACCATCTTGTTATCCTCGATGACAACAATACAATACGTGCCTTGCTGCCCCTACTGTCACTAGGAAGTACACCACAAGATTGAACCCAAAGCTAAGCACTTCTCCCATTGCAAGAAAGATCAATCTAGTAGGCCAAACCAAACTGATAATTCGGAGAGACTTACAAAGATAACCAATCATACATAAAAGAATTCAGAGAAGATTCAAATATTGTTCATAGATAAACTTGATCATAAACCCACAATTCATCGGTCTCAACAAACACACCGCAAAAGAAGATTACATTGAATAGATCTCCACAAGAGAGGGGAGAACTTTGTATTGAGATCCAAAAAGAGAGAAGAAGCCATCTAGCTAATAACTATGGACCCGTAGGTCTGAGGTAAACTACTCACACTTCATCGAAAAGGCTATGGCGTTGATGTAGAAGCCCTCCGTGATCAATGCCCCCTCCGGCGGAGCTCCGGAACAGGCCCCAAGATGGGATCTCGTGGATATAGAAAGTTACAGCGGAAGAATTAGGGTTTTGGCCCCGTATCTGATCCTTTGGGGTACGTAGGTATATATAGGAGGAAGAAGTACGTCGGTGGAGCAACAGGGGGCCCATGAGGGTTGAGGGCGTGCCTAGGGGGTAGGCAGGCCCCCTACCTCGTGGCCTCCCTGTTGGTTGCTTGACGTAGGGTCCAAGTCTCCTGGATCATGTTCGGTGAGAAAATCACGTTCCCAAAGGTTTCATTCCGTTTGGACTCCGTTTGATATTCCTTTTCTTCGAAACCCTAAAATAGGCAAAAAAAACAGCAATTCTGGGCTGGGCCTCCGGTTAATAGGTTAGTCCCAAAAATAATATAAAAGTGGATAATAAAGCCCAATAATGTCCAAAACAGTAGATAATATAGCATAGAGCAATCAAAAATTATAGATACGTTGGAGACGTATCAAGCATCCCCAAGCTTAATTCCTGCTCGTCCTCGAGTAGGTAAATGATAAAAACAGAATTTTTGATGCGGAGTGCTACTTGGCATATTTCTAATGTAATTCTTCTTAATTGTGGTATGAATATTCAGATCCGAAAGATTCAAGACAAAAGTTCATATTGACATAAAAATGATAATACTTCAAGCATACTAACAAAGCAATTATGTCTTCTCAAGATAACATGGCTAAAGAAAGTTATCCCTACAAAATCATATAGTCTGGCTATGCTCTATCTTCACCACACAAAGTATTTAAATCATGCACAACCCCGATGACAAGCCAAGCAATTGTTTCATACTTTTGACATTCTCAAAACTTTTTCAATCTTCACACAATACATGAGCGTGAGCCATGGACATAGCACTTTAGGTGGAATAGAATGGTGGTTGTGGAGGAGACAAAAAGGAGAAGATAGTCTCACATCAACTAGGCGTATCAACGGGCTATGGGGATGCCCATCAATAGATGTCAATGTGAGTGAGTAGGGATTGCCATGCAACGGATGCACTAGAGCTATAAGTATATGAAAGCTCAAAAAGAAACTAAGTGGGTGTGCATCCAACTTGCTTGCTCACGAAGCCCTAGGTCATTTTGAGGAAGCCCATCATTGGAATATACAAGCTAAGTTCTATAATGAAAAATTCCCACTAGTATATGAAAGTGATAACATAGGAGACTCTCAATCATGAAGATCATGGTGCTACTTTGAAGCACAAGTGTGGTAAAAGGATAGTAGCATTGTCCCTTCTCTCTTTTTCTCTCTTTTTTTATTTGGGCCTTTTCTCCTCTTTTTTATGGTCTCTTTTTTTTCGTCCGGAGTCTCATCCCGACTTGTGGGGGAATCATAGTCTCCATCATCCTTTCCTCACTTGGGACAATACTCTAATAATGATGATCATCACACTTTTATTTTCTTACAACTCAAGAATTACAACTCGATACTTAGAACAAAATATGACTCTATGTGAATGCCTCCGGCGGTGTACCGGGATATGCAATGACTCATGAGTGACATGTATGAAAGAATTATGAACGGCGGCTTCGCCACAAATACGATGTCAACTACATGTTCATGCAAAGCAATATGACAATGACGAAGTGTGTCATGATAAACGGAACAGTGAAAAGTTGCATGGCAATATATCTCGGAATGGCTATGGAATGCCATGATAGGTAGGTATGGTGGCTGTTTTGAGGAAGGTATATGGTGGGTGTATGAAAGCGACGAAATGTGCGCGGTATTAGAGAGGCTAGCAATGATGGAAGGGTGAGAGTGCGTATAATCCATGGACTCAACATTAGTCATAAAGAACTCATATACTTATTGTAAAAATCTACAAGTTATCAAAGCAAAGTATTATGCGCATGCTCCTAGAGGGATAGATTGGTAGGAAAAGACCATCGCTCGTCCCCGACCGCCACTCATAAGGAAGACAATCAATAAATAAATCATGCTCCGACTTCATCATATAACGGTTCACCATACGTGCATGCTACGGGAATCACAAACTTCAACACAAGCATTTTTCAAATTCACAACTACTCAACTAGCATGACTCTAATATCACCATCTCCATATATCAAAACAATTATCAAGCATTAAACTTCTCATAGTATTCAACACACTCATAAGAGAATTTTATTATTAATCTTGTATACGTAGCATATAAGGATTATTTAAGAAAATTACCATGCTATTTAAGACTCTCAAAATAATCTAAGTGAAGCATGAGAGATCAATAGTTTCTATAAAACAAATCCACCACCATGCTCTAAAAGATATAAGTGAAGTACTAGAGCAAAACTATATAACTCAAAAGATATAAGTGAAGCACATAGAGTATTCTAATAATTTCTTGATCATGTGTGTCTCTATCAAAAGGTGTGTACAGCAAAGATGATTGTGGTAAACTAACAAATAAATACTTAAATCATACAAGACGTTCCAAGCAAAACACATATCATGTGGTGAATAAAAATATAGATCCAAGTAAAATTACCGATAGAAGTAGACGAAAGAGGGGATGCCTTCCGGGGCATCCCCAAGCTTTGGATTTTAGGTGTCCTTAGATTATCTTGGGGTGCCATGGTCATCCCTAAGCTTAGGCTCTTGCAATTCCTTGTTTCATAATCCATCAAATCTTTACCCAAAACTTGAAAACTTCACAACACAAAACTTAAAGAAGAAAATCTCGTGAGCTCCGTTAGCGAAAGAAAACAAAAGACCACTTCAAGGTACTGTAATTAACTCATTATTTATTTATATTGGTGTTAAACATACTGTATTCTAACTTCTCTATGGTTTATAAACTATTTTACTAGCCATAGATTCATCAAAATAAGCAAACAACACATGAAAAACAGAATCTGTCAAAAACAGAACAGTCTGTAGTAATCTGTAGCTAGCGCAAGATCTGGAACCCCAAAAATTCTAAAATAAATTTCTTGACGTGAGGAATTTATCTATTAATCATCTGCAAAAAGAATTAACTAAATATCACTTTCCAAATAAAAATGGCAGCAGTTCTCGTGAGCGCTGAAGTTTCTGTTTTTTACAGCAAGATTAACAAGACTTTCCCCAAGTCTTCCCAACGGTTCTACTTGGCACAAACACTAATTAAACACACAAAACACAACCAAAACAGAGGTTGTATAATTTATTTATTACTAAAAAGGAGCAAAAAGCAAGGAATAAAAATAAAATTGGGTTGCCTCCCAACAAGCGCTATCATTTAACGCCCCTAGCTAGGCATAAAAGCAAGGATAGATCTAGGTATTGCCATCTTTGGTAGGTAATTCTTCAATAAGGCATCTACCGTCCTTAGGAATTTCTTTCCTTTTATTGATTATCAAAATTTTAGGCACAAGATCGAAAAAATCATTGGCAGCAAATGGTTCCTTAATGATAGCAAAAAGGTTAGGGTGAACACTTATAGATTTGAGATCCGCAGTTTCTTTGCTAGAGGATTCACCTTCATTTTTAGAAACATACATAAGCTTGGAAGTTTTAGTTGGAGGACTTGGAGTATTCTTTACGGAATAAAAAGTGGTTCCCAAATTGGTAATGATACCCTCAAGTTTATCGATTCTAATGGAATCGTGATTTATTCTTCCATTAACTATAGGTTCCTTCTCTTTAATATTTTTCAAAGTTACTCCTACTTTAGATCCATATTGGGTAATTTGGTTGTGGATCTTTTTATCGAAATTTTCAATTAACTCAATGGTAGCAACTTTATTTTCAATAATTTCAAGTTTTTGCATTACATGTTCCAAAGTTAATCTAACATAGTTCCATTAACCAAAAGAGGTGGTGAGCCAAACAAATCTATCATAGCATTGTAAGAATCAAAAGTATGGCTACCCAAGAAGTTCCCTCGGTAATGGTATCAAGGATATATCTGTGCCAAGGAGTAACGCCTACATAAAAATTGCGAAGAAGAACAGAAGTAGGTTGCTTCCTGGTAGATCTATTTTGAGCATTGCAAATTCTATACCAAGCGTCTTTTAGGTTTTCTCCCTCCCTTTGCTTAAAATTTAGAACTTCATTCTCGGGAGACAACGGAGAAGATAGAGGACTCACCATAACGACAAGTAAATGGGGAATGGGCAAAAAGGGCAAATAGAGAAAGAGAAAGAGGATAGAGAGAGAGAGAGGGCAAATAAAATGGCAAGGGTGAAATGGGGGAGAGGAAAACGAGAGGCAAATGGCAAATAATGTAATGCGGGAGATAAGGGTATGTGATGGGTACTTGGTATGTTGACTTTTGTGTAGACCTCCCTGGCAACGGCGCCAGAAATCCTTCTTGCTACCTCTTGAGCACTTGCGTTGGTTTTCCTTTGAAGAGGAAAGGGTGGTGCAGCAAAGTAGCGTAAGTATTTCCCTCAGTTTTTGAGAACCAATGTATCAATCCAGTAGGAGGCTACGCGCGAGTCCCTCGCACCTACACAAAACAAATAAATCCTTGCAACCAACGCGATAAGGGGTTGTTAATCCCTACACGGTCACTTACGAGAGTGAGATTTGATAGATATGATAAGATAATATTTTTGGTATTTTTATGATAAAGATGCAAAGTAAAATAAAAGAATGAAAATAACTAAGTATTGGAAGATTAATATGATGGAAGATAGACCCGGGGGCCATAGGTTTCACTAGTGGCTTCTCTCAAGAGCATAAGTATTTTACGGTGGGTGAACGAATTACTGTTGAGCAATTGACATAATTGAGCATAGTTATGAGAATATCTAGGTATGATCATGTATATAGGCATCACGTCCCACACAAGTAGACCGACTCCTGCCTGCGTCTACTACTATTACTCCACATATCGACCGCTATCCAGCATGCATCTAGAGTATTAAGTTCATAAGGATAGAGTAATGCCTTAAGCAAGATGACATGATGTGGAGGGATAAATTCATGCAATATGATAAAAACCCCATCTTGTTATCCTCGATGGCAACAATACAATACGTGCCTTGCTGCCCCTACTGTCACTAGGAAAGGACACCGCAAGATTGAACCCAAAGCTAAGCACTTCTCCCATTGCAAGAAAGATCAATCTAGTAGGCCAAACCAAACTGATAATTCGAAGAGACTTGCAAAGATAACCAATCATACATAAAAGAATTCAGAGAAGATTCAAATATTGTTCATAGATAAACTTGATCATAAACCCACAATTCATCGGTCTCAACAAACACACCACAAAAGAAGATTACATCGAATAGATCTCCACAAGAGAGGGGGGAACTTTGTATTGACATTGAAAAAGAGAGAAGAAGCCATCTAGCTAATAACTATGGACCCGTAGGTCTGAGGTAAACTACTCACACTTCATCGGAAAGGCTATGGTGTTGATGTAGAAGCCCTCCGTGATCGATGCCCCCTCCGGCGAAGCTCCGGAACAGGCCGCAAGATGGGATCTCGTGGATACAGAAAGTTACGACAGTGGAATTAGGGTTTTGGCTCCGTATCTGATCGTTTGGGGGTACGTAGGTATATATACGAGGAAGAAGTATGTCGGTGGAGCAACAGGGGGCCCACGAGGGTGGAGGGTGCGCCTGGGGGGTAGGCGTGCCCCCCTACCTCGTGGCTTCCCTGTTGGTTGCTTGACGTAGGGTCAAGTCTCGTGGATCATGTTCGGTGAGAGAATCACGTTCCCGAAGGTTTCATTCCGTTTGGGCTCCGTTTGATATTCCGTTTCTCCGAAACCCTAAAATAGGCAAAAAACAGCAATTCTGGGCTGGGCCTCCGGTTAATAGGTTAGTCCCAAAAATAATATAAAAGTGGATAATAAAGCCTAATAATGTCCAAAACAGTAGATAATATAGCATGGAGCAATCAAAAATTATAGATACGTTGGAGACGTATCAACGGTGTTGATGATGCTACCGACGCAGGGCTTCGCCTAAGCACCGCTACAATATGATCGAGGTGGATTATGGTGGAGGGGGCACCGCACTCGGCTAAAAGATCAACTGATCAACTTGTGTGTCTATGGGGTGCCCGTTGGCCACATATATAAAGGAGGGAGGAGGAGGAGGCCGGCCCTAGAGGGGGCGCGCCAAGTGTGGGGAGTCCTACTAGGACTCCCAAGTCCTAGTAGGATTCCCCTTTTCCTTTCCGGAGTAGGAGAGAAGAAAGAAGGAAAGAGAGAGGGAGTAGGAAAGGGCAAGGGGGGCGCCGCCCCCTTTCCCCTAGTCTAATTCGGACCCATGGGGGGGGCACGCCTCCTTCCCTTTGGCCTGCCTCCTCTATTCCCGTATGGCCCAATAAGGCCCAATACTTCTCCCGGCAAATTCCCGTAACTCTCTGGTACTCCGAAAAATACCCGAATCACTCGGAACCTTTCCGATGTCCGAAAATAACCTTCTGATATATAGATCTTTCCATCTCGACCATTTCAAGACTCCTCGTCATGTCCCTGATCTCATCCGGGACTCCAAACAAACTTCGATCATCAAATCACATAACTCATAATACAAATCGTCACAGAATGTTAAGCGTGCGGACCCTACGGATTAGAGAACTATGTAGACATGACCAAGACTCATCTCCGGTCAATAACCAATAGCGGAACCTGGATGCTCATATTGGTTCCTACATATTCTACGAAGATCTTTATTGGTCAAACCGCATAACAACATACGTTGTTCCCTTTGTCATTGGTATGTTACTTGCCCGAGATTCGATCGTCGATATCTCAATACCTAGTTCAATCTCGTTACCTGCAAGTCACTTTACTCGTTCCATAATACATCATCCTGCAACTAACTCATTAGTTGCATTTCTTGCCAGGCTTATAGTGATGTGCATTACCGAGAGGGCCCAGAGATACCTCTCCGACAATCGGAGTGACAAATCCTAATCTTGATCTATGCCAACTCAACAAGTACCATCGGAGACACCTGTAGAGCACCTTTATAATCACCCAGTTACGTTGTGACGTTTGGTAGCACATAAAGTGTTCCTCCGGTACTCGGGAGTTGCATAATCTCATAGTCATAGGAACATGTATAAGTCATGAAGAAAGCAATAGCAACAAATTAAATGATCATAGTGCTAAGCTAACGAATGGGTCAAGTCAATCACATCATTCTCTAATAATGTGATCCCTCTTATCAAATGACAACTCTTTGTCCATGGCTAGGAAACTTAACCATCTTTGATTAACGAGCTAGTCAAATAGAGGCGTACTAGTGACACTCTATTTGTCTATGTATTCACACATGTACTAAGTTTCCGGTTAATACAATTCTAGCATGAATAATAAACATTTATCATGACATAAGGAAATATGAATAACCACTTTATTATTGCCTCTAGGGCATATTTCCTTCAGTCTCCCACTTGCACTAGAGTCAATAAACTAGTTCACATCGTCATGTGATTTAACATCAATAGTTCACATCTTTATGTGATTAATTCACATCTCCATGTGACTAAAACCCAAAGGGTTTACTAGAGTCAATAATCTAGTTCACATCACTATGTGATTAACACCAAAAGAGTGATCATGTTTTGCTTGTGAGAGAAATTTAATCAACGGGTCTGTCACATTCAGAGCCGTATGTATTTTGCAAATTTTCTATGTCTATAATGCTTTGCACGGAGCTACTCTAGCTAATTGCTCCCACTTTCAATATGTATCTAGATCAAGACTTAGAGCCATCCAGATTGGCGTCAAAGCTTGCATCGATGTAACTCTTTATGACGAACTCTTTGTCACTTCCATAACGGAGAAACATTTCCTTATTCCACTAAGGATATTTTTGACTGTTGTCCAGTGATCCACTCCTGGATCACTATTGTACCCTCTTGCTTATGGTGAGGTACACAATAGGTCTAGTACACAACATAGCATACTTTATAGAACCTATGACTGAGGCATAGGGAATGAGTTTTCATTCTATTTCTATTTTCTGCTGTGGTCGGGCTTTGAGTCTTTACTCAACTTCACACCTTGCAACACAGGGAAGAACTCCTTCTTTGACTGTTCCATTTTGAACTACTTCAAAATCTTATCAAGGTATGTACTCATTGAAAATATATCAAGCGTCTTAATCTATCTCTATAGATCTTGATGCTCAATATGTAAGTAGCTTCACCAAGGTCTTTCTTCGAAAAACTCATTTCAAGCACTCCTTTATGCTTTCCAGAAAATTCTTCATTATTTCCGATCAACAATATGCCATTCACATATACTTATCAGAAATGTTGTAGTGCTCCCACTCACTTTCTTGTAAATACAGACTTCACCGCAAGTCTGTATAAAACCATATGCTTTGATCACTTTATCAAAGCATATATTCCAACTCCGAGATGCTTGCA
The DNA here is from genome assembly GCF_002162155.2 of Triticum dicoccoides. Classification (NCBI taxonomy): domain Eukaryota; kingdom Viridiplantae; phylum Streptophyta; class Magnoliopsida; order Poales; family Poaceae; genus Triticum; species Triticum dicoccoides. Next base: position 81,671,459 of record NC_041384.1, read on the forward strand.
CCAGTCCATAGATGGATCGCTGGAGCTTGCTCATTTTGTTATCACCTTTAGGATCGACAAAAACCTTCTGGTTGCATCATATACAACTCTTCTTTAATAAATCCATTAAGGAATACAATTTTGACATCCATTTACCAGATTTCATAAAATGCGGCAACTGCTAACATGATTTGGATAGATTTTTAAGCATCGATACGAGTGAGAAAATCTCATCATAGTCAACACCTTGAACTTGTCGAAAACATTTTGCGACAATTCGAGCTTTGTAGATAGTAACACTACTATCAGCGTCCATCTTCCTATTGAAGATCCATTTATTCTTAATGACTCACCGATCACCGGGCAAGTCAATCAAAGTCCATACTTTGTTCTCATACATGGATCCCATCTCAGATTTCATGGCCTCAAGCCATTTCGCAGAATCTGGGCTCATTATCGCTTCCTCATAGTTTGTAGGTTCATCATGGTCAAGTAACATGACCTCCAAAACAGGATTACCATACCACTCTGGTGCGGATCTCACTCTGGTTGACCTACGAGGTTCGGTAGTAACTTGATCTGAAGTTACATGATCATCCTCATTAGCTTCCTCACTAATTGGTGTAGGAGTCACAGGAATAGATTTTTGTGATGAACTACTTTCCAATAAGGGAGCAGGTACAGTTACCTCATCAAGTTCTACTTTCCTCCCACTCACTTCTTTCGAGAGAAACTCCTTCTCTAGAAAATATCCATTCTTAGCAACGAATGTCTTGCCTTCGGATCTGTGATAGAAGGTGTACCCAACTGTCTCCTTTGGGTATCCTATGAAGACACATTTCTCCGATTTGGGTTTGAGCTTATCAAGATGAAACTTTTTCACATAAGCATCGCAACCCCAAACTTTAAGAAACGACAACTTTGGTTTCTTGCCAAACCACAGTTCATATGGTGTCGTCTCAACGGATTTAGATGGTGCCCTATTTAACATGAATGCAGCTGTCTCTAATGCATAACCCCAAAACGATAGTGGTAAATCGGTAAGAGACATCATAGATTGCACCATATCTAATAAAATATGGTTGCGATGTTCGAACACACCATTACGTTGTGGTGCTCCAGGTGGTGTGAGTTGCGAAACTATTCCGCATTGTTTCAAATGAAGACCAAACTCATAACTCAAATATTCTCCTCCACAATCAGATCGTAGAAACTTTATTTTCTTGTTATGATGATTTTCTACTTCACTCTGAAATTATTTGAACTTTTCAAATGTTTCGAATTTATGGTTCGTCAAGTAGATATACTCATATCTGCTCAAATCATCTGTGAAGGTCAGAAAATAATAATACCTGCCGCGAGCCTCAACACTCATCGGACTGCATACATCAGTATGTATTATTTCCAACAAGTCTGTTGCTTGCTCGATTGTTCCGGAGGACGGAGTCTTAGTCATCTTGCCCATGAGGCATGGTTCGCAAGCATCAACAGATTCGTAATCAAGTGATTCCAAAAGTCCATCAGCATGGATTTTCTTCATGCGCTTTACACCAATATGACCTAAACGGCAGTTCCATAAATAAGTTGCACTATCATTATTAACTTTGCATCTTTTGGCTTCTATATTATGAATATGTGTATCACTATGATCGATATTCAATAAACCATTCACCTTGGGTATATGACCATTGCAGGTTTTATTCATGTAAACAGAACAATAATTATACTCTGACTTTAAATGAATAACCGTACTGCAATAAACATGATCAAATCATATTCATGCTTAATGCAAACACCAAATTACTTTTATTTAGGTTCAACACTAATCCCGAAAGTATAGGGAGTGTGCGATGATGATCATATCAATCTTGGAACCACTTCCAACACACATCATCACTTCACCCTTAACTAGTCTCCGTTCATTCTGCAATTCCTGTTTTGAGTTACTAATCTTAGCAACTGAACTAGTATCAAATACTGAGGGGTTGCTATAAACACTATTAAAGTACATATCAATAACATGTATATCAAATATACCTTTGTTCACTTTGCCATCCTTCTTATCCGCCAAATACTTGGGGCAGTTCTGCTTCCAGTGACCAGTCCCTTTGTAGTAGAAGCACTTAGTCTTAGGCTTAGGTCTAGACTTGGGCTTCTTCACTTGAGCAGCAACTTGCTTACCGTTCTTTTTGAAGTTCCCCTTCTTCCCTTTGCCCTTTTCTTGAAACTAGTGGTCTTGTCAACCATCAACACTTGATGCTTTTCTTGATTTATACCTTCGTCGATTTCAGTATCACGAAGAGCTTGGGAATCGTTTCCGTTATCCCTTGCATATTATAGTTCATCACGAAGTTCTAGTAACTTGGTGATAGTGACTAGAGAACTCTGTCAATCACTATCTTATCTAGAAGATTAACTCCCACTTGATTCAAGTGATTGTAGTACTCAGACATTCTGGGCACATGCTCACTAGCTGAGCTATTCTCTCCTCCATCTTGTAGGCAAAGTGCTTGTCAAAAGTCTCATACCTTTCGACATGGGCATGAGTCTGAAATACTAATTTCAACTCTGGGAACATCTCATATGCTCTGTGGCGTTCAAAACGTCTTTGAAGCCTCGATTCTAAGCCGTAAAGCATGGTGCACTAAACTATCAAGTAGTCACCATATCGAGCTCGCCAAACGTTCATAACGTCTGCATCTGCTCCTGTAATCGGTCTGTCACCTAGCGGTGCATCAAGAACATAATTATTTTGTGCAGCAATGAGGATAATCCTCAGATCACGGATCCAATCCGCATCATTGCTACTAACATCTTTCAACTTAGTTTTTCCTCTAGGAGCATATCAAAAAATAAACGGGGAGCTACATCGTGAGCTATTGATCTACAACATAGTTATGCAAATACTATCAGGACTAAGTTCATGATAAATTAAAGTTCAATTAATCATATTACTTAAGAACTCCCACTTAGATAGACATCTCAAAGTACCGTCTTGATATGGCCATGATCATCTTGCGCCTTTGATCTCCATCTCCAAAGTACTGTCATGATCTCTATCATCACCGGCATGACACCATGATCTCCATCATCTTGATATCTATCAACGTGTCATCACATGATCGTCTTGCCAACTATTGCTATCGCATAGCGATAAAGTAAAGCAATTATTTGGCGCTTGCATCTTATGCAATAAAGAGACAACCATAAGGCTTCTGCCAGTTGCCGATAACTTCAACAAAACATGATCATCTCATACAATAATTTATATCTCATCATGTCTTGACCATATCACATCACAGCATGCCCTGCAAAAACAAGTTAGACGTCCTCTACTTTGTTGTTGCAAGTTTTACGTGGCTGCTACGGGCTGAGCAAGAACCTTTCTTACCTACGCATCAAAAACCACAACGCGGTATAGTGATTGTTTTTTGATCTTCAGAAAGAACCATGTTCATTGAATCCGACTCAACTAAAGTTGGAGAAACGGACACCCACTAGCCACCTGTGTGTGAAGCACGTCGGTAGAACCAGTCTCTCGTAAGCGTACGCGTAATGTTGGTCTGAGCCGCTTCATCCAACAATGCCGCCGAATCAAGAATCAAGTAGTGACGACAAGCAATATGTATATACCCACGCCCACAACTCATTTGTGTTCTACTCGTGCATATAACATCTACACATAGACCTGGCTCGGATGCCACTGCTGGAGAACGCAGTAATTTCAAAAAAAATCCTACGCACACGCAAGATCATGGTGATGCATAGCAACGAGAGGGGAGAGTGTCGTCCACGTACCCTCGTAGAACGTAAGCGGAAGCATTATGAGAACGCGGTTGATGTAGTCGTACGTCTTCACGATCCGACCGATCGAAGTACCGAACGTACGGCACCTCCGAGTTCAGCACACGTTCAGCTCGGTGACGTCCCACGAACTCCGATCCAGCAGAGCTTTGAGGGAGAGTTACGTCAGCACGATGGCGTGATGACGGTGATGATGATGCTACCAACGCAGGGCTTCGCCTAAGCACCGCTATGATATGACCGAGGTGGATTATGGTGGAGGGGGCACCGCACACGGCTAAAAGATCAACTGATCAACTTGTGTGTCTATGGGGTGCCCCTTGGCCACGTATATAAAGGAGGGAGGAGGAGGAGGCCGGCCCAAGAGGGGCACGCCAAGTGTGGGGAGTCCTACTAGGACTCTCAAGTCCTAGTAGGATTCCCCTTTTCCTTTCCGGAGTAGGAGAGAAGAAAGAAGGAAAGAGAGAGGGAGTAGGAAAGGGCAAGGGGGGGCGTCGCCCCCTTTCCCCTAGTCCAATTCAGACCCATGGGGGGGCGCGCCTCCTTCCCTTTGGCCTGCCTCCTCTATTCCCGTATGGCCCAATAAGGCCCAATACTTCTCCCAGCGAATTCCCGTAACTCTCCGGTACTCCAAAAAATACCCGAATCACTCGGAACCTTTCCGATGTCCGAATATAGCCTTCCAATATATCGATCTTTACGTCTCGACCATTTCGAGACTCCTCGTCATGTCCCCGATCTCATACGGGACTCCGAACAAACTTCGGCCATCAAATCACATAACTCATAATACAAATTGTCACAGAACGTTAAGCGTGCGGACCGTATGGGTTCGAGAACTATGTAGACATGACCGAGACTCATCTCCGGTCAATAACCAATAGCGGAACCTGGATGCTCATATTGGTTCCTACATATTCTACGAAGATCTTTATCGGTCAAACCGCATAACAACATACGTTGTTCCCTTTGTCATCGGTATGTTACTTGCCCGTGATTCGATCATCGGTATCTCAATACCTAGTTCAATCTCGTTACCGGCAAGTCTCTTTAGTCGTTCCATAATACATCATCCCGCAACTAACTCATTAGTTGCATTTCTTGCAAGGCTTATAGTGATGGCATTACCGAGAGGGCCCAGAGATACCTCTCCGACAATCAGAGTGACAAATCCTAATCTTGATCTATGCCAACTCAACAAGTACCATCGGAGACACCTGTAGAGCACCTTTATAATCACCCAGTTACGTTGTGACGTTCGGTGGCACACAAAGTGTTCCTCCGGTAAACGGGAGTTGCATAATCTCATAGTCATAGGAACATGTATAATTTATGAAGAAAGCAATAGCAACAAACTAAACGATCATCGTGCTAAGCTAACGGATGGGTCAAGTCGATCACATCATTCTCTAATGATGTGATCCCGCTTATCAAATGACAACTCTTTGTCCATGGCTAGGAAACTTAACCATCTTTGATTAACGAGCTAGTCAAATAGAGGCATACTAGTGACACTCTGTTTGTCTGTGTATTCACACATGTACTAAGTATCCGGTTAATACAATTCTAGCATGAATAATAAACATTTATCATGATATAAGGAAATATGAATAACCACTTTATTATTGCCTCTAGGGCATATTTCCTTCATCAATAACATCATCACCTTACCTTCGACCATCGTTAAACTTCGAGTTTGATCCTTAGTAGATAAAGAATTAAAGATACAAGTGCCTCCTTAAACTACCAAGCTACGAGCCTATGACAAGGGTGAAAGTCGCAACTTTTAGTCAGAACACTAGAGTTTAATGTAATTTTTGCGTGAATTAGTTCATACATGTATTTCAAACAGGCACTCTTCATGCAAATTGTGCCACTCTGATGATTAGATTCCTTTGGATGGAACCAACCCACCCAGTTCAAAACCTAGATTTAACACGGGTGCTCGCATTTTCCTGAATTTATTCCAGGCTTTTCGGCAACTTTGTCAATCTCAAGATTTGGCGGTTACGAGCGTATGCGTTTGTACCGCGTTTCAAAATGAACAGGCACTCACAATACATGGTAGTCGAGCGCATGGGTAAACATAATTGCGCTTGCTATGTTTTTGTTGAGAGTAAAAGTAAACAAGAACAGGGTGTAATAGTGAACCAATTTCTCTCTTTATTGATGATGATGTTATACATATATTGTTAAGGGACACGAGTAAAGGGTCGTGTCTGTTGGAGAAGGGATGCGTCTCTTCGAAGAGATAAGCGCATGATGATTGCTAAACTAAGGCGGTTGTTAATTAAGCAGAGATTAGTAGGATTATAATTAATCCTTAAGAGTTTATACACCTCGGCTTAGCCACCACAATTGCCTCGAGATACACATTTTTCAATCATCATGGGTAATATCAATTTTAACCGTGCCACCAAGATCAACTCGGGGGCGACCAACCTCCCCGTCCGCCTCCTCCCCTTCTCATTTCCTATCCTCGCCGCCGCCGGAGACGGGCGCCGGGTCCCCCGCGCGGCCGCCGGGTCCCCCGCGCGGCCGATGAGGGTGGCGGCGAGGCCCTCGGCCGCGACGCCGCTCGGGCTCGGGCCTAGGGTTTGAGGCGGCGGCCTCTGCTGGTGAGGGCGGCGTCGTCCTGGCGGCGGGCAGCACTCGCGGGAGTTGAGGGCCGCGTCTACTCGGCCGCGCGGGCGGCGAGTTGACAGTGGATGCGGGCGCCGCGTGAAGGGATCCCCTGCTGCTCTCCTTCGCCAGATCTGAAGACGGTGCCCCCGTGCTGTTGCTTCCTCCTCGTCAGCCCGACCGGATCCGGTGGCAGACTGCGCGGATGTGGGGGTTGGGAGCTCTGGATCGGAATAATTTCTTGGCCGGCTGCGGCGGCCACGACACCGGCGGCACTCCAGGTGTTGTTTCCTTCTTGAAGGCGGCTTCGAGATCCAGCTCCCTCCCCCTCGTCCTCCCCCTACACCCGGGTGGAAACCCACAACTTTGGTTGGGCGGCGGCGGTGCCCGGCTCCGTCACCTTCTTGAAGGCGCCGCTTTGGGTCCGCGGGGAGGTGGGACAGCTGCAGCGTGTTCTTGACGTTCCTGATGGCGGCAGTTCTCTCTTTAGTGGTGTCGCTTCGCCATGGCGGTCGGCTGGTCCGGCTCTCGTGGTGATTGTGGTGCCCAAATCTTCGCCGTGTCTTCCTGGGGTGCTCCCGTCCCGTTCAGAGAGGCTGGAGGTGGAGCGGCTTCATCTTGCATGGAGCTTCGGTGGAGATGTCAAGTCATGCCTGACCGACAGGTGCTACGCTTTGTCATGCCTGGTCGGCAGGTGCTACGCACGACAGATCTTCCAAAGACTTCAAGCTGTGTCGGCTGGTGCTACTTGGCAACATGGTGCTGAGGTGTATCAGTGGCGACCGCGATGTGCTCAGCTGTTTGCACGCAGGGAGGAGGTGCCGTTGGGTGCTGTGGTGGAATCGACGATAGCTGGACCGAGCAAGGTTGATGCATCAGTACAGTTCTGAAGATGGAGCGGTGGTAGTTGGCGGCAGCGGCATCTGAGTGCACGCCGGACCGGTGAGACCCATGCCCGGCAGTCGTCCTGGATGGGACATCAAGTCTTAGATGTTAGGTTTGGCTACGATGTCTGTTTGGTATTAGGCCCAGGCTATCTGCGCCCCTATCAACTGGATAGAGTTGCTTAGACGGCGGCTTTAGTCTTACTATTGTATTACTTTGTAAGGTCTTGTGAGAATAATTAATAAAGTGGCCGTATGCATCGCCCAGATGCAGAGGCCGGGGGTCATCCTCCTTTTTAAAAAAAAAATCTGTGTGACTAATGCCTAGTCAGGCCTATAATTACCTAAACAATGCCATAGACAGAAATAAAATGATGTTTAAGATAAGATAGTAAACCCTTCACCGAACGCAAGCTTTTCACCAAATCATTTCCCGTCAGTCGTCGGCCCTAAGTCCCTACGACATCAGTATATCACCACAAGTCCACAACACAAGCAAACACTCCGGCATAGCAGAGCTAGAGATAAAGAGATCGACATGATGTTCCCATCACCAGGGGGTGCGGCGATGGCGCTGGCCCACGGCCAAGCAGCTTCCACGGGCGCAACGACCGCCGGCGGCACCGCGACCGCCATAACCTTCAGCTTCCAGCCCTCCGATCCTCCTGTGAACGGCGGCCTCTCCCACCACCATAGCCTCCTAGGTTACAGCCCCCTCGTACTAGACCACCCAACCACCACTACTTCCTCCTCCACCATCCCTACCGCCGCTCCCACACTTCACCACATCCATGCTCATGCCGGAGCCATCCATCCTGCAAGGTCATCCCCTCCACATCCATGGTAGTAATCGATTCGCTTCTCTCTCTCTC